>NC_092423.1:15035714-15215714 GCF_036169615.1 Heliangelus exortis
GATATCACAAAAGAGAAACAGATAACCCTAATCAAATGAAGACCTAAGAAGTCTCTGTGATCTTTGACCCACCAAGACCATGGAACAAGTTACAGACATTGAGCATGAGTCCTGTCAAACTTTCATCAGTCATCCTTCTCTTGCTCTTGAAATTTTCCACTGGTTTCCACTCCCTGCCTGCTGACCCATTCCATTATGTCTGCAGGAGGCTTGGGTTTGGTCCCACACCTTCTGAGGCAGTACTCATGCTGCAAGAGGATCTGGAAATGAGAAAATTTGCCAACAACCAGATTCCCTGCCTTGCCTAACACAGAGATTGTGCTTGCTGTGCATGAGGATGAAAGCACTTCTCGAAGTGCAAATAACCTCCACACTTTCAGAGCTAACCTCCCACAGTGACACCTTTGCTTTGCGGTCCCAGCACTTTGGGACCATGATTCAGGGGTGGCCAAACAACCCTGTGATCCACATGCTGCTTGCCAACACCCCCAGCTCGCTCATGTTTTCGTACACCAGATGTACCATGGCCAGGCAGAGAGCAGAGGCACAGGCCACAGGACAATGAAGGCTGCAGCTGGTAAGGAGGCCCCTTTGCCCATGGAGGCCCACTGGAAGCAGGAGGGGTTCACATGGGTTTGCCTCATTCAGCTCAGGGAGCTCCATGAGACACACAGGGAGATAAGATGGCAGATTGCAAAGCATGCCAGAGCCATGGGGCACCTGGAGGGACCCAGGTGTGGCACTGCTGGTGCTGGAGGTACTGCCTGCAGCTCTCTGCTGCATTCTCCCTCCTGCCTGCTCCCTCCTGCCTGCTGCCTGTTCATGGTGCCACAGCCTCTGCTGGACCAAGCAGGCAGCAGCAGGGATCTAAGCAGAGGTGGTGGGGCCAGCAGCTGCAAGGTGTAATGTGCCAGGATTCTTGGAGAGGTGGGAGACTGGGAGAGACAGTTTGGGATGTCGGAAGGATTCCGGGAGGCAGAGGGGAATTGCAGCAGAGCATACAGGGACATCTGAGTTAGGGCAGTGGGCCTCGTGGGGTGGCTGAGGGAGACACTGGGGAGGGAGAGGCTCTCAGACAGATGAACATTTTGGATTGTGGCTCGTAGGACCTGGCAATCTGGGCACCTCTGTCATAAGAATTGTAAGGCACTCTGGGTTCTGTCTTTCCCAAATGACTACTTGTAAGTCGCTTTGATGTTAATGAGAATTACATGCACACATCAGAGAAAGAATAGTCCCTCTACAATGGGCATGTGACAGCTAAAGTGCATCAGTCAGCAGGGAAACAAAAGAGGTCATAATTTATGTAAAAGGTTCATTTTTAATGTAAATTCTGCCCCCAAATGCTCTGCTTACCAGCCTGAATCTATGGTATTTGGCAGTGGAAAATGAAAGAGGTGAAAAACTCACTGCTGGCAGGTAAATGCATAATGTGATAGATTGATTTAAAATCCTTGTCATCTTTCTTTTTCACCTGCATACATAACGATCCTCTGTTAGTCATTAGGGCTCCTTCTACCTTCAGCACTCTAAAAAAATACTGGCTTTGAAATGATACTTCATTGTTAAGGAATTTTGTCAGCTAGCTCCATTTATCGACGTATCAAAGCCATTTTACAAGAGATAGGCTCCACTTTGGCACCGATCGCGCATACATTACGTGCCTTGTGAGGACTTGCATCTCATTCCAGCACTGAGTGGAAGTGCCAAGTGCCACCAGGGTACATAATGAGACATGTCACCCCGCGTTGGGGACAGCAAGAAGACATGAATGTATCAGCCTCTGATGTTTTCTTCTGGCCAGAGACGAGAGGAGCGGGGACATGAGGGGCCACAGCAGACACATGCTTGGGAGAGTGACTCGGCATCGAGTAGCTGAGGACTCTGCTGTCAGAGCCCTTGGGGTAGGGGCAATATATGCCACCAAGCTGCATTTTTCTGTTGATCTATTTACACCTCCTCCCCATACAGCAAGAACCAAGCCAGGAAACAGTCTTTTCCGTAGCTGTATGTGTGTCTGCAGCAAAGGGTTTTTTCAGCATACTGGTGGTAACCGGGAGTGTCTCACTGTTTTGAGAGCAAAATTCGGACCATAAGCCAAACCACAGAAAGACTAGTACCAAGTAACTACCTCCAAAGCAGTTCAGGCTGTCTTGTGAATTAAATCGTATTTCTTTGTCCTTTTGTTTAGATCTTTATTTTGTGTTGCCAAGCAACTGCAAAGGGAGAGTGGCAAAGCTCCCCTTCCGCGCCAAGCAGGTAGGAAATCCTTGAACTGAGGTGATCTGGTGTGGGAAAGACAAGGACTGACAGAGTAGAAAAAGCCCGTGGTTGTTTGGATCTTTCTGTATTTTACATGCATCCTAGAAACAGAGGATTCTGCAGCAGAGATAGCCAAAGACAGGGCTTTCCTGTGCTAGTTTATTATCATGGCAGTTCAAGGAAACTGAACCCAAGTTCAGTTTTCAGGCTGTGCACTGAGAGGTGTCAAAAGGAAAATATTGTTGCACCAGTGATTTCCTCTGTGAATTATCCTACCAACAATGTTTCTCACTCAAAACAAAAATTTCGACCCAGTTTGCTGCCACTCAAACACTGATAGCCTAAACCTCTGCAGAAGAAATCTCTGTCTCCATTAAATCATACTGAAGCTAGAAAGGATGCCACAGCTTCCTGCCAGCAATACCTGCTGCACCTCCCAGACGATAAACTCAAAGCCCACAGGATCCCTGTGAACATGTATTTTTCAGGCTGAAGGTTCACAGCTTAAATAGTTCCAAGACACAAGGAAACTGCTGCCTCATACTGACTCCCACACTCAATTTGCTCAACTCACTGAACACAGTTGCAGGACTCTGAGTCCTGACCATTAGGCACTTGTACCCACCTCCTGAGCCTGGGCTTTGCCATTCACTGCTTTGCCTTTTCTTTTAGGAATATTATTAATGATCCCAGTCCTGTTTTCTAGTTATACCACAGAACAACCAGGCCTCTCAAGGCCAGGATTTCAAAGGACTGGTATTACTCCTAATTACATACTTCATTTTGTAAACTCTTGGGGTTTATAAGGTATTAATTAAATTGGCCTAATTAGTAGTATTTTCAATTCTCCATTTTACCATGCCTCATACATTTGGCATTTCTCCCTGGAGCTCAGCTGCTGGACTTAGGACACTGCACAGGGACACTTCCAGATCTCCTGGCAGAGAAGAAACCCTGGGAAAGCTGGACTTTTTCACCTGAAGACTCAAATGAGCACCAAAAAGTATAAATTAAAACCAAGATTCTTTAGTTTGTTAACAAATCAAGTCAGTGCAATAACATTAGAATTTTGGGTTTTTTGTGGGTTTTTTCATACCGCTATGCTAAATTGATTCAGTGTGAGCTCAGATATTTAAACCCTGGTCTAAACAGTGCCAAAATAGAGGAATACATCTCCAAAAGCTATATGTGCTACTTGTGACCCATTTAATCTCCAAAGACTAATAAATGCATCAGTAGAAACATGGAAGACGTGTGCATGGAAGCCAGACTGAGTAAGAAGATGGTTTAGCATCAGCAGGAGCATGGAAAAAGACGTGGGAAAGGCAGAGAATGAGGACTCATGTGAC
The DNA here is from genome assembly GCF_036169615.1 of Heliangelus exortis. Taxonomy (NCBI): domain Eukaryota; kingdom Metazoa; phylum Chordata; class Aves; order Apodiformes; family Trochilidae; genus Heliangelus; species Heliangelus exortis. The sequence continues at coordinate 15,039,326 of NC_092423.1, forward strand.
AAACTTAGCAGTGCCAAATGGAGCATGAGAGAAATCAGGCTTCATAAGGGTGCAGACCTGGGAACAACCTCTGTCTCTCTAACTGGCCAAAGTGTTTTGAAGTGGACATAATTACATACTCTATGTTCATCATTCTCCACTTCTGAAAAAAAAAATTATTATTGCAGGTGAAAAACTATCATGATAAATAGAAACTGTGGTCAAGCTCGTCTGCATTAAAATTAAAAAGCAAAGAATTTTTAATTTTAGCAGCCATGGAACTGTACACAGAGATTATCCACAAGCTGTCAACTTTGACTCGCTGCCTTTTTATGAACAAAGTAAAGGCTGTTATTTAACCTAGCAAGGTAAATTCAGTTGTGAGATAGAGGAAATGGAGAAGGCTCTTGTAGGTTTAAAATCAAAGAGATCTAAATTTGAGATCTCATCTGAAATTATAGAAAGCCATCAATGTAACAACATTATACTGTAATTGTACACAGTCCAATTCCTATTACTAATATGGCCTAATACTTCCTAAATGTAAAATATCAGCAATTATCAAGCATTTTACTCTAGTTTTAAAATCTTTGATTTTTTTTTTTAATTTAAAGTATCTGTGTGTATATATATTTTATATGACAGATAGCCCCTTAGTTGTCCTACTTCTAAACAGGAAATTACACTGTATTTTGTTCTTCTAAGATCACTGATATGGTTTCACACATATATATACAAAAATGCACATGTGTGCATATACTTGTTATTAAACTCTGTGGTTTTTACACTGGTATTTTTGTATGACAAGCTGTATTCACACCTGATAAGCTCCTGTAGCAGGAAAGACAACAATAAATTTAACTTTGCAAGCACTTTGCTTCTTCAGAATCCTCTAGCCACGACAAAAGCCTTCATGGTTCTTTAGTATCTAACTTTATTAATTATATATTAATAAGAATATTCTGTGGTAGACATAGTGATTCTAGACAGATCATTGACAGATCACATTGGATCTTGAATTATACTTTAAAACATGCCAATTATAAATTCTGTATCATTCTAATGAAGCTAAGAGTATGTTGCACTTGTCTCTGTTCTTCCTAAGAGACATGAGATAACACACTGTCAGGAAGCCACCAGGTAAAACATAGATACAGAGCTCAAGGAAAGTGCCTCATGTTTCATGAATTTCATCTTAGTTATTCTCCCTTTTCCCACACACTGATTCTTACTGGACAAATAGACCAATGTGGATGACCATGTTTCAGGTACACAGAGGTTATTTCACTAGAAGCACCAAGTATCTCCTCTGAAGACATCAGATCTAGCCTGACAGAGGCAGCTGCAGCCAAGCCAGGAGAGTGTGGAGAAGACAGCAAGTCACCTCATAGAGAGCTGCTGAATAAAACACAAAGAAGTTCTTGTAAAGGCTTCTGTGCTCCCTTTTTGCTGGCCAGCTGGCAGGCAGCAATGTCAGCCCATGCTGCTGGAAGCCTGAGCTGCAGAGCCTTCTGGTACTTAAGAGATAAGAACAGCTACTGACACTGCTAAAAACAAGATGTGCTTCCTAAAGATTTATGATGAGCAATCATGTGCATACACCAGTGCCTGTACCACACTATCTTTGAGCAAGTGCATTGCCAGACACTACTGGAAACTCACAGCCTCCTCTGACGAATAAGACACCTTCTTCAGGTGGTATCCAGAGATGAGATCTCAGGGTGTGGGGAGCTATTGGGAGCATAAGGATGAGATGTGGAATAGTGTCTGTGGCTATGTGGGACACCTTTGTGTGTCTGCAAAGGATTTTAACTACCTCCGAGAAATGTACAACAGCTCAGTGTTCCCTGACATTTCTCCCATTGCCTTCTCATGCTAATAATTTTAAATTTACCATAGTGCATTGATTTTGCTATTTCAACCTCCCAGTTATTTTTGTGTCACTTTTTCCCCAAGGTAGGAAGTCAATCAATACAAAACATGGTAGTCAGGAAACCAAGAGCTTTTCATTCCCAGTTCTGGCACTGCCTCCCTCCGTGCCATCAGCATCATCTCACAGCTCTCACCTTCCTCCTGCATACAGAAGATTGTAGCACTTGCACAGATTGGAAGAACTTGCTGGTTACATTTGACCAGCACCATATAAATACGAGTAGTTTTAAGAGAAAAGAACTCTTTATATGCCATATGGCATTGATATTAACATTGGAATAAGTTCCCCCCTAACTACAACAAATGCTCAAGTCAGTAGTTTAACCATTCAATACAATGTACTGTTGTGTCCTTTTCTGTGAGTGAGAATAAGCCAGATGTTTTTCCACAACATATTGGCAGAAATATGGTGCTATACAGCCAGAGAAAGCAAACTTTACTTCCACTGCAGATGAGCCTCTACAGAACTATTTTTAAATCTTGCTTTATTAAAGCTGATTAATTTTGACAAATGATTTACCTACTGATAGCTATCCAGTTGATCAAATACTCCTGGAACCGAGACTGATGTATCAGCAAGGAATATGAAACTCCCCTAATGTCACAATTATATTTTTCTTTTTTCTTTTAATAATTAGACAAAGGAAACAAATTAGTGATTTTCATTTTTCCTCCACAAACTATTTTTTTTTACTTTTTTATCTTCTCAATTCACTTTCATTTATCTTCCTTCTAATTTCCTCAGAGAGCAAACAGTGCTAACCTGCTTTCCTGCTTCCCTCATTAAATATAATTTTAATTACTTTTATTTCACCCTTACCCATTAGTTCTCTAAAGTTCTTTTTCAGCTGCATAAATTAACACCTCACAATTCTAATCACTCTTTGTTTCAAATATCATCACCTAATTTTGGCACTTGAATCTTTGCTCTTTGATCTTTTAATTGGCACCTACTGCTGAATTCCTGTGGGGCTCTGCTTGTTCAGTGTGCACCTCCTCAGTAAGTCAAATCACCAATTCCTAAGTCGCCCTGAGACTTAAGACTCTCCCTGAGATTAAGTATCCCTGAGTTCCTAAGACTCCCTGCCTGATTATTTTGCAGGATGTGTTTTCACAAAAGGTTTAAACCACCTGAAGACCATGTGGCCACCAAGAAAGGGTTATTCTGCCACCCCACCATCCCGGGTGCATGTTCTCACCCCATTGTTGGCACTGGCATTACAACTTGTGCAATCACACGGTCAGCCAGACCACAACCATTTCTTCACTTCTTTGTGGGTTTTCTTTTGGTAGGGTAAATGTTCTGGCAGATCAGTTAATGCCTGACCAAGGGTGACAGCAGGGCTAGGAGCAGAGACAGAGGCAGCACTGCCTCTTCTGGCCTGAGGGCACACAGATGGATTTACAGCATGCACGAAACTGCTGCCTGGTAAGTGCAAAAACCATACAGTGACAAGGAGAAATGTGCATTTAGCTTCTTTCCAGCTACCACTTTTCTGTTTGAATCACCATCGTAATTTTATTCTGGCAGTGCACTACCCTTTTGGGGAAGGGGTTGCTGTTTGCTTTGTTGAACTCTTGAACCTTACTGGGCCTTCAGTTCAGCCAAAAGCAAAAGACAACAAGAAACGGACAGGTCTTGCAATCCTTAGTCATCAGCTTCACCAGGAGTTTGGCTGGAGGGGAGGAGGAAAAACCGCTAACGAATAGGGCTAAAAATAAATGCAAGGGTTTCCTGACATTGTTTTCTGCTCTTCTGTATTCCCCTTATGAGGGAAAAAGAGCAGCAGGATTTAAATTGCATTTTAGTTTGTTGCTAAAATTCAGAACCTAAGAAAACATGTAAGTAGGAGCAGGACACAGAAATAGGAGCAGGTCTTGATTGTAGCCATGATGACCTTCACTTCTATTGTTCCTGGGTTTATGAAAGAGACAAGAAATCACTCACCATTATAAATACCCCTTCAAATTATTTCTTACAAGCTTAGGTATCCAAAGACTTAACACTTACAGAATCATTTTTCCTCAAAAAACTAGACCACTCTTATAAAAGAAACCAATATGGTATATTTATAAGTAACATTTTAAACTCCTGTATGTCAGAGACTATAATAAAAGCTCTAATTATTTCTTTCAATATCTTCAGGGAGCCTGTCAGAAATTCTCCCACATTTGCAGCAGCCAAATACACAACTTTTCTACCGATGTATCTATCTATGTCATAGGACAGGCTTTAAAAAGAAGCAGCAATATTGATCTTTCAGAAATCTATACAAAAACTATTTAGGTTCATCTATCTTGGATACCATAATTATAGAGCACAGCTCTGGCTGTTAGATTCCTTAATACATGCTGAAAGCTAGTAGTCTGAGTTATTTTCTCCTTCAGAGTATCTCATTGCAAACTGCCCTCAAGATGTTCAAAGAAATCCACAGGTTTTCCTAATGGTTTACAAAAGTGAAAAAGCCCATTTGTTAGGTTGCTTTGTGTTTGTTTGTTGGTTTGTTTGTTATTTTCTGTTCTGCGATATGTATTTAACAGTCAAACTTCTTTGGAATTTGGAGTTATCTGGAGTCTGTTGTACTGGTGTAGCAATTACTTGGGATGTACTACAGTGAAATTAATAAACTAGACACAGATAATGCTGGACCGGTTGATGCTGATGGGTCTCAGACTTGGGATGACACAACTACAAGTGTCTAAGTGCTCATTTCTGCAACAAAGCTGGGTTGCTTCATTAGAGTTATTAAAGTAGCAGGAAATTCACTTCTGCCACATCATTTCTCAAAAGAAAATTTCTACAATTGAAAACAACAACAATGAATACAATAGAACTAGCAGGATGCACTCGTGTACTGGATTTGGCTGGAATTGAGTTACTTTTCTTTGTAGCAGTCCTTATAGTGCTATGTTTGAATCTGACCGAAACAGTGTTGATACCAGACTGATGTTTTAGATGCTGCTGAGCAGTGGTTACACAGCATCAAGGCTTTCTCTGTTTCTTATCCTGCCCTGCCCCAGAGTAGCCTGGGGGTGCACAAGAAGTTGGGAGGGGACACAGACAGGACTCCTGATTCCCACCTGATCAAAAAGACATCACACAATGAATGACATTTTGTTCAGCAGTAAAAAGCTGGAAGGAAGCAGGGTGATTTTTGCAGTTATGGCATGTGTCTTCCCAAGTAACTTCCATGTGACGGAGCCCTGCTTTCCTGGAAAAGCCTAAATGCTTGCCTCACAATGGGAAGCAGTGAATGAATTCCATGAGTTGCATTGCCTGTGCATGCAGCTTTGCTTTATTAAACTGACTTTAACTGGACCCATGAGCTCTCTCACTTTTGCCCTTCTGATCTTCCTCCCATGCTGCTGCAGGCGAGTGAGTGCCCATATGGGGCTGAGCTGCCTACCCTGCCTGGCAGGGTTAACCTATAACAACTTATTTCACTTCTGTTTTTTTCTTCCTGTCTCAGTCACCCTTGACTTCATTTCACCAGGTGAACCTGAAGGATCACCTTCAGGTTATGAGGGTGAACCTCATATGACCTTCAACACAAAGAAAGAACATATAATTCTCTCGTAACCTCAGCTTTTTGCTAGACAAAAGGTATCCAGCAAGAGGAATAAGGGCCAGTTTAAATTGGTGTAATTTGCTGTAGGGATGGCTCCTCACTTGGCTGGCTTCTTCCCAGAGGTTTGTCCTGGTCCTCTGCCTCTGCAACACCCACAGCTGCTCCAGCTGTTTCTCAGAGTGCTCTCAGGCATTGTGCTACAGCTTACACATATGCTGGGATCCTGCAAACTTTTGGCCTGGGTGAGCAGCTATCCATCACCACCCAGACTTCAGCTAGTGAGGAACTAGAGAGGCCCAGGGCCACCATGCTGTGCTACTGCTACTCTTTTAACCTTTAGTTCCTACCCATCACTGAGTCACACTGCTCATTTTGTTAGAGGGCAGAGTGCCTTGAACACAAGATGGAGATGCTATCAGCATCATTTCTGTGTATGTATCCTGTTTTGGTATCTTTTTCTTTTAGGTTCTGCCCTCTTTGTGACTTCTCCATGACCTTACCACTTGCTCTGTATTGCCTCAGGTTATTTTGCCTCTATGCTCAGATGCTTTCCTGTTATTGCTTTACCTTGACCTGCAGTGTGTGCTCCCAGCAGGCAAAAGTGGGAGAAGGCTGAAGCTGCAGTCAAAATGCATTAATTTGGAAAAACAGCGTATCTGAGGAACAAGAAGGTAAAAAAGACCTCAAACCCCAGAACTGTACTAGATATAAGAGAGTATGTCCACAGGTTCCTTTTTTTTTTTTTTTTTTTTTTTTTTTTTTTTTTTTTTGATGTAATTTAATGTAAAGGTTCAGTGTACAAAGAAATTCTGGGTGCTGTCCTTCACCACTGAGCTCAGTGAGCTTTAGCTAAGGGAAGTGGCTAAATATTACATAAACTGTTACTAGAGACAAATGTGGAAAATACTAATCTACAGGCAAAGGGGTACCACCTTTTCTTTGAATTTTCACTCTCTACCTCACCAGCTCAATGCCTTTGTTTTGCTGAAGGGTAGTGTGTACCTGGCTGACTGGTGAAGCATCCTCAGTGAGATGCAGAGAGGAGCTGGCCAGGCCAGGAGGCAGCTGTCTCCTCTGCATTGATGCAGAAATCCATCACCAGCTCAAATCCCTTCTCCAACTCCAGCTCTTGATGACACAATTACTTGGTCAAGCCCCAGCTTCGCCGAAGACAAAATTGATCTGTGAACCATGACATGCTCTTGGGACAGTGAAATTTCTACTGTCAGGACAAAGCACAAAACTGAAGCTTCTAAGGATGGAGCCAGAACAGAACATTTTTAGATGCTGAGCATTGACTACAGACTTTCTTAGGAAAAAAAGGCCAGTCTGAAGTCTTGATTCACTGTATAAAAATAAAAATTGTACACAGCTATACAATTGGGGAGTATTTGCTATAAAAATATGAATATAGTTTAAAGCTGGAATGGTCCACTGTGGTCATTTAATTTGATCTTCCACAGTGTATTAACTATTGGAAATCCCTGAATTCTTGATTTTAAAAAATAATTTTACAAAATTTATTACAAAACTGCAACCAGTTATGATCCTTAATAATTAATTGTACTTTTATCAGTGAAATTTGAGATAAAATGTTCTATACTGAATGCAATGCAGTAAAACGTTATTTCCTTTTCTCATAAAACATTGAATTTTCAGGTTAAAATTTGTATCAAAATATAAATATGTAAATAGAGATTTTCATTATTGTGACAGCCTTTAAAAATAGTCAAATACATATCGTGTTGGAATTACTGAAAACCTGTGTAGAGACCTGGTTTGTATCCAAAGTCAGTTAATCTCTTTCCAAAACGCATTATAAATAAGAATTGATTTGGTAACATTTTATAATTCTATTATCAAGAAAGCCAGGTCTAAACGTACCATTTTAACTTGATTTGCCATTTCTCATTATCATTTTACTATTTATTTTGTCCCATTTTTCAATTGAATGACTTAAGTATTGCCCTTGAGATGCTCCTATTTATAGCATATCTTAGAATTTATTAGGTTCACAAAAATTCAGTCGATGATGTTGACCTTTACAAGAAAGAATCACTCAGACTCCTTAATTCCATTTCACTGCATTGCAGTAGTAGCTATCTTTCTCCATTTTATCTAATTTTTATTTATTAATTTCACTATTCTAAGGCTGCCTCAAAGTGGCAGACATTTTCAAGAATCAGTTTCTCACAGTTTCTTTATTAAATGCAAATTTTCTCCTTTTGTAGTTTTTCTTTTCATTGAAAACTTAGGATAACACACAAAATATCTAAGAAAGAGAACGCTATGTAATGAGCTCCCATTGTAAGGTATATTCTTAAAGACAGGGAAGCCTTACCTTCCATAAAAGCATGGCCAAATCAGAAAAAGGATAAGAAACAAATTGAGAGTGACCATCTGGGACACGTCCCAGTTATTTGGTTTATCTACTTCAAAATTAATAGAAAGATCAAGAGCACTAGAAATACAAGCATACAATGAAAAAAAATCATGCAAATCTGAATTAACTTAGTAGATTATGAAGAGGTTAAATAAAATGTCAGCACAGGGAGGAACATCCATCACCAAAAAACTTCAGCATACCAGGTAGATAGTGACTACTGATTCACAGAAAAGAAGGTGATGGCAGGTTAATTAACCACACTTCTTGTACCAGTAGAAAGTTCACAAAATGAGCAGAGATTTAGAAATAGTAGTTAAAGCTGCTGTATTTTTACTTTGCAAGCCAGAATTGGCATGGATTTTGTTTGTAGTTGCTGTCACCAACTGCTGACCATTTCATTTCGGAGTTCAAGAGTTTGTGCCCAGTGAGCAATGCCTCAACACAGAGGAGCATTAAGAAAACTCAAGGGACATTAAAGAATGGACAGCCTAAACAGAGTCACAGTATTCACTCAACCAGAGCCAAATTAAAAGCTCCAGTACAGTGACAAAATGTGCAGAAGAGGCAGGTATTTACCATGGTCATAAGGAGACCCTGCCACAGAGGAGGGTCATTCCATAGTTCCAGTCTTTCTTCTGACTTTCTTATGATTAGGAAAGAAGCAGCAAAACAGCTTCTTCTTTGCAAACATTACATCCTTTCTGTCTTGCAGGGCATCTACCCAGAGACACCCCACAATCTTGGCTCCTAAGAGAGCCATTTGAATAAGTGAGCATCCCAGCCCTGCTTAGGTACCATGGCACAAATGAAATGATGTCCAGATCCAGACTCTGGAAAACTCTCTTCCTCTCCAGTTTAGACAGTGAAACCTACCAGTTCACAGCACCCATTTGCAGACAAATGGATATTTTATAGACTATGTGGGGATTCATAACCATGTCTTCATTTTGTGGTACTCTGGGAGAAATCCAGCAATTTTAATAATCAAAATTCAAGTACCCAGTATCTACCTGGTAATACTGAATCCGTTTATTCCCATACATGAAAGGGATAAAAGATAAAGAACATTTCATTTTGTAATAAATGGATTTAAAGAGATTTGCAGTAATGGAATTGCAATAGAAAAATACAGGGCTAGAATATATCATTCAAAGTTATACCTATCAATCAAGATTTTCCCAGTTCCTTGTGCACAGGAGCTAGCTTGTGAGGCTGGGCTATTCACCTTCCCACCCTAAGGGCAAGGGCTTTCCAGGAAGGACACCAGCTCAGCTATACTTAGAGATGGCTGTCCCTGCCTGTCACATTTGCCAGGCTAGAATATCTGCTTTTCTATCAGAGTTTGCCACTTCATTTTCTATGACAAGTCACATGGCAATGTGGAAAAACACATTATTATCCTTTCCATTCTTCCTTGATGTTTCCATTGGATCCCTGTGCTACCTTTCCCATGAGGGGTGCTTCTAGGGGAGGTGAAAAGGATAGGAGGGTGAAATTTATCATTTCATAGACAAAAGTCTCTGGAGTGTGCTATTTATGGGACACATCTACCTTCTCACTGACCTTGCCTCCTATGCACGTTCATACATCCATTAGAATTTATTAACTATGAATACATTAGGCTCAAATTGCATAACAATGTGACTGGAAAACGTATTTTAATAAAACATCTTAGCAGCATGTCCAGATAATGCTTGTAATGTCCCCATATGTCTCACTACACAGACCACACAACTTAGTATGTCCTGGTAATGTGACCTGCAAAAGGTACTATGAGCTGAATTCATTACCATTTGAGATAGGACAAAAAGGCAAGCTACTATTAAGAGTTTCCAGTTTTCTAACTGTTCTATTTGCTACTTAAGAGCATAATATTTTAATTAAGGGGTTTATTTCCCATTATGCAAATAATTTTGAAGCAACTTTCCTCCTGGTTGCCTAAGCAGGTTCATTACAATGCAATGCAATTTACCCAGCTGGACAGGTCTGCAGGTGGCCAGAAACCCATTAGAGAGGTATCTACCTACTACAGGGGAAACTAATATTCAGGAGACAGGAAATCTCACAGGGACTTCGATTTTGCCAGGCATTAACACAGCTGACTGGGTAGCAGGTGGCTGGAAGCATAAATTTCCCTGTAACTTATTTATTAGGGCTCCCTTGCCTCCCCTCTTCTAGAATTATAACGTGCTCTTGGCATTGATAAACCCCAGCAAGGGCACACTGTATAGACACAAGTAGCAAAGTCTGGATAAATATTTTTTATCTATTTGACCTAAACTGTTTGAGCTAAACTGGATGGTCCTTTTTTGTGGATTTTTTTTTTTTTTTTATCTGAGGAGAAAATTCAGTATTCCTATGATGCAAAACTCCTCATTTAGAATAATTTATAACTGCCTGTCTTCCTCAACAGAACAAGAGTCAAAGAGGAATTACATTCTTCTGTCACATCTCCAAACCACCTTTCAGCCAATTCTCTTCTTGGAAAGCTCTCCATCAGCTTTTTTTCCTACACCATAATCTTTTTTTCCTCTGTGGCTTTTTCCCTCTCTCTATTTCCATGATGTTTTCTCTTCCACTAAAGCCCCAGCCCCCATGCTCATTCCTGTGAAAATTATTTGAGCCACAAAGTTCTGGTTTTGCTATGCCTGTGTACTGTTTGTATGTTTCGGTTACCTGGTGTCCCTAAGGAGCTCATCTGTAGTTTACACTTCCCTGGGAGAAAAGCTCATTGCCATGCTCACCAGCTCTGAAGAGGTTTACTTCTGTGTATAACAAGAATATAGAAAAGAACATTTTTTGTTCATTCTGTAAAGCAAAGCATGGAAAACTCTCTCATGAGTGCTTTGAGTCTAGTTATTCAAATTCCCTAGAATATTCTGAAAATTTCAGCAATAATTCACAAGCACCAAGGCCAGTGTGATTGCACTGCATCACAGAGATGAGCTTATGAACGAGCCCTCACAACACCCCCAGCTTCACAGCACACTCACCAGAGCAAAGTAGAAACATTATATTTAGAGATTTTTTTTCACAGTTCATTCAGGACTGTCTGATAGTCCCTCTCCAGCTCTGTGACCACACAGGTCACATGTGGATGGCTGTGGATTTGTGTGGGACACGATGGGCTGATCAGGAGAGCCTCAGACTGCCAGGATCCCTGCCAGCTGACACAGAGCCTCCTCTCTCCATGTGCCACACTGCTTGACACACCACGACCTTACAGACTACAGAAAGAGGTCTTGGAGCAGCCTGGAGATATATGGGGAGCTGTGATATCCATCTTGTGGATGGCTATGGAAAATGGATTGCCTTATGTAAATGAAAGAAATATTTCTCCCTGTCCAGTCCCTGGTAACACCCCCACATCTTTTCCTGGAACCCAGTCTCCGAGTAAGCAACAGCTCCAGAAAGATGATGTAGTTTCTCTACGTGGCTTGGAGAATGGAAGTAGGTCTTATGTCTGCTTATAAGAAATGTAATTAATAAGTAAACATATACATAAATATTCTGAATAAAACAGAAGCAAGGAAGGCATGCATTTCAGCCACTTAGAAGAAGAAAACACAAGAATGTATTTATTTTTCCAGTCTTCCTGTGAAGTATATGAGAAGGCTGCATAAATCTTCTTTGACCTGGTTAAGCCATACACTGTGTTTTCCTGTTAAAATATTCACATTCAATTAAATATCCACAGGCAGGCAGACAGACAGCAGTAGAGACCCATAGAGATGTACAGGGAGCCTGCCAGACAAACAGACTCCTTCTCCTCACAGTACAAATTGCAAAAATCTCTAAAGCAGTCAATGTAAATTTAATCTGATGAAAACTGGCTTCACCTTATTGTCATTTCCTGTGTCCTTTCTTCCAAAACATTCCAACTTTTCTCTGTTAAGTCTGGTACACAGAAAACAAGTCATCAGTTATTTTTCTTTTCCTCAGCCCTTTAGTACCACACACCGTTGCTAGACAAATCCTGCAGGCATTATTCTCACACATCTCACTCAGCAACAAATATACAATCATTCACATTAGGCATTCAGACACTGTGGAAATAAGAGGCTAGATGAATAGAAAGACATCTTTTAAAGCCACTTAAAACAACATTAGAAAAGGAAATGCTTTGAGCTGTGTTTTCCCTTTAAAAAAAAAAAAAAAAAAAAAAAAAAGAAAAACAACAACAAAAACAAAACAATGCACAGTCTCTTCAGCAACTTCAATTCTTTGCTTTGTTTCCACCTGGAAGAGAAAAGGGCCATTTTGCAGCCTTTTGACCTCAATAAAAATATCTACATCAACCTTGGGAACTCCTGTTTTGAGCACCAAAATATTGTTTTCATGGCTTTGTTGTGTAAATGAGGCCCATTTCTCCTCAGGAATACATGGGGCAAAGAAGTGGCTCCAATGTCTGTGGAGACCTGACCTCAGCCTGTATAACAGGGTTCTGCTGTAAGAAGGGGTCACCACGGTATGACTATGGGCAGCCCTGGGCTGGTTGTTTCTTGGCATGTTGGGACTGCCCAATGCAGATGTTTCCTTTGCTCAAAACACACCTGGGGGAGAACAACTTCTGGGGACCACATTGTGTTCAGAGCCAGAGACCAGGTGTGCTTCCTTCTGAGAGTCACTGGGCACAACAAACAGTCGGGACTGATGGCACACCCAAAGCCTTTCTTTTGCTCCTTTTTTGTGCTTCTCATGGTATAGTGGCTCTGCGCAGCTAGGAGAGAGGGAGAGCACTGCCTCCAGAACTCAGTCTGTTCTGGAGACTTCCCAAGCACAAGCCTGGGAAGTGGTAGATATTTTTAACAAATGCCCTACTTCAGAGCAGTGTCCTGAGCAGCTCCAAGGTAAGCAAATGTCATCAAATCCTCAGCAACTGGGCAGCTACCCTCAAAACCACAATTATGTACTTAATTCCAAATCATCAAGACACCAAATCCAAATGGAGCCAAGTGTCAGGTATGTCTTTAGATCAGGTAACATCCTCAGGGGTAGTTTGATGTTCACTTCATTCCACATGCAGGGGCCTCACATCAACCTACTTAAGTTACAAGCTCCCTATTTAAACAATGGAAAAAGCATTTAATTCACATGCTGTACATCAGCCTTCAGGGCTACTCTTTCTCTGGAGTGACTGCAGAAGTCTGTGCACCTAACTTCAGCAGTCTAAATTATCCCCCCCCAAGACTAAACACTCCCTCACAAGGTTTTTCACCACCTAAATAATGTGATCAGAACCTGGGCTAATACCACCTAAAAGTCTCTGTAGCTGATTTGTTAAAAAAAAATATGTATTCAGCTGAATTATCTGGCAGGAAAAACAGCTTTGCTTGTGATACTGACCCTTTGTGGAATTAGGTTGTTGCAAGCTATACATTTTACTTCATTCTCTGGTATGTTTTGCCTTAATTTTTCTACAGTCTTCGCATTGCTTTTCCCCTCTTTGCATTTAGGCAAAAGTACTGTTTACTATCTCATTAAGCTCAACTGGTAACAATCACAAGCTCCATCAGACAACACTGACAATATATGGCTTTAATTATTTTTTCATAGAAAACTCACAGTGGGGCAGAGTAACAGAGTAGCTGTGACATCTTGCTACATATTCTTATGTGGAATTATGTAGGGTGGGAACAGGGTTTGGGGAGGGCTGATGTAGGCAAAAAGCAGAACCATTCCTTGGTTGCTTTTTAAGGAGAATCTTGGCGAAATATTTCTATACGCCACATATGCTAAAAGCACTTCAATCTTTATTGTCATCTGGCCAGAAGTATACATTCAGCATGAATTAAAATCTGTATCAGATCACCAGTTACTTTTTGAAATTATTATTTTTGTTAAATCTTTTAAGCAGTTTGAGCTGATAGATTTCCATAACACTTAATTTGTAAGCCATATTCTGCTATTCCTGTATTGCTGTTTAGCCTATCTTATGGCACATTAAGAAGTCCTGCCATCTGGCAGAATAATCAGAGCCTTCCAAAGTAGAATGTAGTTTCTTGATTTGTTTCCTTGGCAAAGCATTTGTCCTAAAATATGAATTCTCCTTACAAGCTAGAAAATATTTCCGAAGATATTTCGAGCCAGAAAAACTTTGGTACAAAGTGTCTCTTTTTACCAACTCCTATGGCTTCTAAAAGCAGGGGAAAATAGGCCTCAGCATCCTTAATGTGCTTGGCTTTCACTTCTTCAAGGCTTTTCTGCTGAAACATTCAATATTGTTGATATGAGAATTTTTGTTCTGGCAAGACAGTTTTCCTCTTTTGAGGGATCATAAAATAGTGTTATACATTGAGAGGGTCTTTATTCGTATCCTACACAGAAGAGCTTATTCCACTGGCAAGCTTGTTGAGGTCTAAATCTTGGCCTCTCTTTTCCATCTCCAACATATTTGCCATTACTTCATCTCAAAAGCACTTCATTTTTTTTCCCTCCAATCCCCTAAATATATTTAAAGAAAAGAATTGAATCCTCCAGTAAGTCAATCTAAGGGTGTATGTGCAACCTGTATATGTCCTCCAGAGAATCCAGCAGAGCCTACATGAAGTCTCCTGGTGGGACAAGGACACCTGCATTCCATTTTCCTACAGGCAAGAGGCTGCTGCCCATGGAGGCACAGGGCAGCTTTGCAGGGGTCTGTGAAAGGCCAGGTGGAAACCTCTTTACTTCTTCAGCTTCCTCACAATTTCCTGATATTTTTCCAGACTACCTGGCTTGGTCCTGTGAATTGGCATGACACCACTGAGTTTCTGGCAATTTAGCAAGGACTTCAGACCCATTGTCTCCATTCCAGACTCCACTTCCTTAAAACAAATAGTTGGTAAGCAGCGATGTATAAATATGAACAGAACTCCAGAAATTTCCAAAATTGCAATTCAATTGTTCTACTGTGATATCTGGTTCTCAGAGGCCCTCAGCCCTTGCCAGTGAAATCCTGATGTTGAAGAACAGATAAGTTAATTACCTTGAAATAGAAAATTCAGCCTCAGTGTTACCTAGCAATATGTACATGAAAAGCATTATGTTTTAAAAGCCATTTGAAAGCATGGGAAGCTTGCCAGCTATTAAAGTATTGTCATAGTACTGATTTTTCTCCAGCTCTCCTGATAACTACTCAGAAATGAGACCAGCCTTCCAAGCGGGAAAGACAGCTGGAACCAAGACATCTCCTTTGATATATCCTGAAAACTTTCAAAGTAAAGAGTTGTACTTAGGTTCAGTTTGGGCATGTGGGTGCCCTCACTTTATCCAGGGGAACAAGCACCTTCATTCACTCTCTGCTGCCTGGCGGAAGCAGGTTCCTACTGAATCAAATGAATAAGAGCCAGATTTGTATCAAGGAGGTTTGTCAGCATTTCTCTCATCCTGAGAGTTTTGGTGCTCTTTTTCATGGAAATGTTCTCTGTTTTAACATCCTGCATTCCCTTATGTGGACGCATCTTCAGAGCATCTTCCTATGCTGTCCCTCTCTTCGAAGTGATGACAAAACTCATCAGCTCAACCTTCTCAGCATTCTGCCTTTCACCACTGCTAATAATCCTCTAGATGCTTCTTTAAAGAATCTGCTCACTTGAGCTGAAAACCAATGTTTGTACTGAAACACAGAAGTAGCTCATTAAATTTTTCTTAGATAAATTGTTTAGACTAAATAATTCTCTCCTTTCCTCCCCTTGTATCGCCAGCCTATTGTTCATAGCCAGCACTCCAGGCTGTGTGTGATGAAAATGCTGATGTGTTTCCTGAGTTATAGACCCAAGCTTTATCACATCTTTCATTTAGGAAGCTGGCTGCTTTTATCATTTTATGCTGCTGCGTGCAATGTTTATTTTTTCCCCATTATTAACATTGTATAGTAGGATGTGCCCAGCCCCATCAGCTGTTAGTTACATTGTGCATACCATACACACACAGAAAGGCAAACTTAGTGTAATAGTTTGGGGAAATCTACATACATAGTTCACAAAGTCCCTTTGATGTCAGAGACAGTCTCTGGTTAACAGTGTTAGTGTATAGCTACGTCCTTCACACACTACCATGACTGCAGTTTGCTGGTATTTTCTCAGTATTTTACTTCCCCATTAAAATCAAAAGGCAAAGAATGTGGCAAGGAAACTCCTGCCCTTGGCACAGAGCAGATGATGATCTCCTATTCACTTGGAGTGCTCTTAGAAAGAAATAACTCCTCCTTAAGTTTTACACTGTTTGAATTCCAGGGGAGGAATTATGAAGCAGTGACTCACCCAATGGATCATGAAAGCAGCAAAGGTGACAAGGGGTTACCCATGAATCTTTCACTAGCTATTCTGGTCAATAACAAACTAATTGGAAAAGTCAGAGACATAGTCCATGATTTAGAGAAGTTATGTTTAAGAGAAAAAGAATCCTGAATTTCCGATAAGATTTTGATTTAAATCCAAAGAATGCATAACTGGTTAGGAAAAGGAGGCAGATTCTTATTATTTTGTCTACAAGATACCTCCTGGGCTAGTTCAAGTGAATTGATTTTTTTAAATCAATTTTTGCAAAGCCTTTTTGCTTTAACTACTGAAAGAGGTAAGTACAAGGAGAAAAAGGTACTACAATATTAGAAAGATGATCAGCAAAGCTTGCAAGGACCAATAAAAACTGAGTGATTTTATTATTTTAATACTAATAAGTGTTCTAATTTTTTTACCTTGTACTTTACGCACAACCACAGGATACCCACAGAATGAGAGACTAGTTCAGCCTTTTTTCTACATTGCTTATCTACATTTTCTTATGCTGACTTCCCTTTGGAAATAGTATCTCTCCTAGTAATTTACATTTACCTGAAGTGGAGCAAAAGTGCTGACAAAAATATGGCCTGTCGAAATTCAACTTGAACTAAGACTTTCTGCTCAGGTCTGCTTCCTTCCCTCCCCACACCCAGTAGTATTTTTTCTCTCTAATTCAAATATTTTCAGTTCCATTTAATGTTCCCTTTCTCAACACCTCCCTTCCTCATTAATGCACAGAACAATGTGTGGTTTCAAATGTTTGCCCTGTGGTCATCCACAAAACTCACATAAGCAATGCCAGACATAAATGACAATCTCCAAGGCTTATTGTCTGGGGCTTGGGCCATGTGGATTCAATTTTCTGAATTTTTACAGACTTTTCTTTATTACCTTGGTGAAGTTCAAGCCACTGTGGTGTTACTGCATTCCCTGCAAGCTTCTCAGCTCTCCAGCCGTATTTTGTTTACACCATTTAAAATTAGCCTGTTAGTAACTGTGACACCCATCCCAAGGTATTCAGTTTAGTTATTTTGGGATCAATAAAAACAGACATACTGGAAGTGAGACACACTACACCAGAATAGTTTAGAAAGATAAAGCATGTAGACCATTTTTTCTTGTGAAGGCAGAGTCCCTGGATACCAGGCCCATGAAACACCAAAACAGGGTCTGAACTACACTGAATCTATCTTGAGACTTAAGCTGTATCCTGCTCTTCTGTTCTTCAAGTTCAGGGACTGCCACAGCACTGATGTGATCCTTGTTATGCTCTAATGCAGCCCATAGGTGATATTTAAAGTGTTCTAAACTGTTACTTAAACTTAAATCTCTCTCCCCTCCTGCTGTTGCCTTTCTTCCTTCTCTTTCCCAGCCCTGGTGCCACCGAGGTTTCACAGACTCACATCCTGCAAGCGTTTTGCAGAGGAGGCAAAGCAAAGCCTGGGACGGTCTTAAAGAGCAGGATGTGGGATGTCGGTCCCATGGGAACATTTGCAAACCTCCCCAGAAAGTCTGCTTCATGTGAGGAACACTAGATGGCACACAACTACCACTATACTATTTCTTCTTTCTTTTTTAATTAATGTTCAGAAATTTGTTCCAAAGCATCAGCCTGGAATGTGACTAAAGGACTGAGTGCAAAACATGAGCCCAATTACACTATAAAAATCCAGTGTGATGATAACCTGTCCAATAAAACTTCACCCTGCTTCCTAAAACAGAATTATTATTTTTTCTATTTATAACTCTGCCTAACTTGGCAGCTTCAGAACGAACACAGACTTCATTTAGTGGCTTTTTGAGAAGCAGGGGAATACTGTCATTTCAGTGCAATACAAAATAATAGAGTGCCACACAAAGTCAAGCCTGCCTGGCCCAGCAACATCTACAGTTCAACAGACAGCTGCTGGGACAAGATTCAAATGGTATAACAACCTACCACATGGTTTCTGTGAAAAGATCTGTGTTTCAGTGTTTAAGTAAAATCAAGTGCCCCTTCCACTCTTTTTATAAAAGAAGTTGTTTTCGTTTTTTTTCTTGTCCTAAGAGACCTAAAAGCTCAGTGAAACACGCACGTTTTACTATTCCAAGTTCTTACACTTCACTGTATTAATGCTTAATATGAGTCAGAGATCATTCTAAGGAAAAAAACAAAGCAAAACAAAACAACACCCAATAACATTCTTTTGGTCAAAAGATTCCTCTACATTCTGTTCTTCATAAAAACACAGATTATAACAAGGAAAATCATTTGAAGGACTTTTTGCACTTCATTTCCACACCACTGAAGCTATCAGTTCCTGGTGCCACTTCACAGGTTCATCACATCAACATAAAGTGGTGCAACTTCTCTCCATGGGTGAGGTTATGATTTAACTGTAAAGATGTGAACTTTCAACTTCCTGAGAACTGCCAGTAACTGGCATGGCTCCTTTGAAAAACAGAACCATGCCTGTGATTTCCTGATAGAGGCCCAATCCTAAACTCACCTAAGCAGAAAGTTGTAAACACCAATTTACTAGCAGAAGGGTATAAATACTTTCTTGCTTATGTTAATAAAAAACTAGCTGATATAGGGGTGAAGAAGGGAGGCTTGACTCTGAATGATTCCTCTTAGGAGTGAGAGAGAAATAGACCAAGTGGCCTTGTAGGAGGGGACTCACTTGAGAAAGCAGCCTCATGCTGTAGAGTGAAGATCAGTAGAAGGCACCCACCAGGTTTAGAGATGACTCAGCCAGGGAAAAAGGAACTTCAGTGTTAACCAGAGTCCTTGGCAGAGATGAGTGTTGGTTTTTTGGTTTTTTGGTTTTTTACTTTCATTTCCTTTCATGTATTTTGCATTTTGCATTTCATGTTACCTGTTTTCAACTGTGTAAGTAATGTTACTCGGTTTAGACTTACTCTCTTACTCTGTTTTTGCATCAAGAATAACTTCAGTGTAACTGGCTGAACCTTATGGAATTCTAGTCCCCCGGGTAAATTTAAAAAGCTAGGGTCCTGGACATCTCTCCCCTGCCTCTTCTCTTTGCCTCATACATTGATGCATTTTTCCACATAGCTACAGGGACCAGACTGAAATGGAAAAGTAGATACCTAAGGAGAATTTATGTCTGCAAGTATCATTAACCTAGAAAGTTCTCCAGCATTAGGGAAAAAACAGAGTGAGGGAGCCTAGATAATTCATAGAATTTTTAGGAACACATAATAATAACTACTACTATCTATTCTTCAGTTTTCAAATTCCTTTCTTACCAAACACTCCAGTCAGTTTAAGTAATGTCTGTTTCAAGGATGGTGTGGTAAGAAAACCGATGAAAATATTTTAGTACTTCGTAACTCCAGATTCCATGTTTCAGGAAATACAATTCCAAAAATACTATCACAACGTTGTGAGTGTGTGTTGACAATTTGTTGCAATAGCTGCTTATAGTGAAAAGATGGAAAGGAACTAAGTATAAGTAAACAGTTCTCCCATCTTTTGTAATAGTCATAATTTTGTATATTACTTGGAACTGTAGTTGCAAATTCTGTTTGTTGGTGGAAATGAATGGCATTTTTATTGGATTTGCTATATATCCAAAAGATTTCAGGCAAGATTCTAGCTAAAGCTAAGCCATTTACATATCCAGTTCTGTATTTCTTTCACCAATATACCAGGCAATGTATTCATCTCATGAAATCCCCAGTTCTTCAAAAACAGAGTTTTAACAGCATCACATGGGAACTTAATATCAGCAAATTAATGAAGTGTGATTGCAAACTTCCTAACAGCACAGGAATGACTGAACACACCTGTCCCAAGCAAAAGGACAGGGGGTAAGAAGCAATCTCAGGGGCCAGGATCCTGTGCAGTTGTGTGCCAGCACAGTTCTATCCCTTTTAGAGCTACACTAGTACCTCCACATCATGTTCACCTGTTCCGTGCAATTTTACTGGACTGACAGGAAATAAGGGATATAACAAAGAACCTTTCTTTTACAAAGACACTGAGATCTAAGATGCCTACAAGTCTGTCAGAAAATGTCCTTGTGGTGCACCCCCATCTTTAATGTATAAACACCTGAATTCTTTTTCCTACCAGTCTAGAGTAATTCTTGAAAATTGGTCTTAGGAACTTAGTAACATATTTAACAAAACTTCACAGAACGATTATGCTAGTATTTTTGCTAGCATTTTATCAAAACATATCTTGTGATTTTACTCTGTATTTTGTTCTACCTACTGTATAAGAAAAAGTAAAAACTGTGACTTGGTCACAGTCCAGAGGAAACGAGCAGTTTGGAAATGGGAGCAGTGTCATCCAGGCTGTAAATTGGCAACAGGCTTCAGCCTGTAAATTGCAAACACTAAAGGAACAGGCAAGGGCTGTGGTGGATTGCCCATCAGTTGAGGATTTCAAGAGAGGAGTGAAAAGCTCTGTGAAAGATATGCTTTATTCAAACAAGCATTTATGCAAGGCTTGTGTTATGCAGGAGATAAACTAGATGATCTCAAGGATCCCTTATGGCTTTACAGTCTATGAATAAAGAGCCTCTTTCACTGTAACAGACTCAGTATTTCAGCTACTTCGGACCCAACTTGGAGTTAGTGGGGCTGCTACAAAGCAGGAATTGTGTCAGACACTTCTAAGGCTTCGAAGGCCCCTGCAGAACACAATAGGGGACAAGTATGTGAAAGAAGCTCTTTCAGTGCCCCATCAGGTCAGTTGTTTGAGTACAAAGCAGCGCTGAGCAAAGAATTACTGTATCTTTGTTCTACCCTCATGTTATGAATCCCTCCTATTGACACACCCCTTGTCCCATTAAATGTGATATTATGGATGCACAGCTATGAAGTCTTCCAAGACTGGTGAGAGGTATTTAGGTCTCCTGTTTTCCCATTCCATGTAATCCTTACTGTTTGAGAGAAAAGGAAGGAATTCAGAATAGAGTTGAATTTGGTTTACAAGACAATCTTTCAGACTCAAAAGTTGAGCAGAAAAGTGATTTTCTCAAAGGGTAAAAGAGAAATGCTGACAGGTTGTTCACTAGAAATTCCAGATTAGAGAAAAATTGCTCCACTTAATGCAAACTAACAAGCACTAGTGTCTAGACAACAGAAGACCTGGGTTACAAATAAAAGAGTGCATCTGACAAAGACACTTCGATTCTTATTATATAAATTAAAACAGTTTCATGGATGTACATGGCAACAACTTGATTTTATGAAGCACTTGTAACAGTAACTATAGTATCTTAAATGGTGAATGCAGGCTGGCCTGAAGAAAGTACACGTATACCTTGACTGTAGCTTCTGCAGTGCTTTTGGCTTCTGTGCAGATAAGGGTGAATTAGCTCTTCCCCATCTACTCCAGATATTACAATGAACATAACCATGACACCACAGAGCTCAACTTCAGTTAACCACAGAGCCCTCCTAGGCATGTACTGAAAACCATTCTAAGTTTCATTTGGCCATTTCCATTGAGCTATCAGTAACCAAACTGATTTCAGATATTTTTCATTTAACAGTAGTAACAGCAGTCACTGAAACACAGACAAACTCGGAGTGGCTGGGCATGAAACACAAGATAATTCTGAGCTGGAAGAAAGAGGAGTACATGTCCAACAGGAAGACTGTTATAAGTCTTAAAATATGTATTAAAGATTTAGAGGAGGGATAAGCAGTACATTTTGAAATTAAAATTATACTAATTTAGAATGGGTTGCATATCTACAGCTCACATAAACCACTAGTTATTTCTGGAATGTAAAAAACATCTCAAGCAGAAATATTTGCTCTCACAGTCCATTCTCAAAACCCAAATTCTTGTCTTGTTAACTGGAGTAAACTTCACTGCAAAGGTTATTTCTTGATGACCTTCAAAAATAAGCATATGAGGTATGTCCTTCTTGATATAGCTTAGCTTTGTGGGTGTTAACGTTTCTCCAGCTCATTGACATTAGTGATAAAGGCCAAAGTCCTCAGCTCAGCAAAGCAAAAGGTAGGGAGAAGTAGAAGAGTCCCAGCTCTGGGTGGATTTTAAGCATGCACATTCTTTCCCTTTTCACAACTTTTCTCCCCTCTTGCTGACACCATTTCATGAGTAAGAGCTTCCTCTTTGTTTCTGCTCCATCATTTCCTTCAGCTTCCATCCTGTAAGCCTCCTTACACTCCTTCAAAGTGTTTTTCCACTCAGACTAAGAGAATGCTGTGAACTGGACAGTTGGTGGGGCAGATGACATGGAACAAGACACAGAAACAAAAGTAAGAGAGAAAGAAATGAGAAAGTATGGAAACAGAAAGGGCACATATAAATGAAATTAGGAAAATGAGAAGACAGGACAGGAATAAACAAAATAATAAGCATGGTGAACAACAAAGTTGGAGCAAAAGGAAGGCTCTGCTGCTTTCCATAATTTCTGAATGGAATGAATGAATTCCGTGGAATGAAAAAACATAAACACTTTAATATCCATTATTAGTAAGAAAACTAAACCAGGTAATTTCTCCAAAAATCTCTCTGAGGTGGCATTTTCATGTGATGCAGACAAATCCTCCCAACTCTGATGCTACATTGGCAGCTAAACTGAAGAAAAAATGTCCCTTAGAACATGTAGGTGTTCTAAGGTGGATTTAATGAGTAAGTGAGGAGTAAAGCTGCGAGTACAGGTCTTAAGAAAGCCTCGTATGATACAATTTCACATCTTAAATACAGATAACTTTATGGTGCTGCTGCACCTCCAACACTGTGCATTTCTCATCCCTTGATGAAGAAACCGAATGGTTACTTGAACAACAGTTCATTTAAGACTGTCTTAGAAAGCAGGACAGAGATTGATACTGATCTCACATCTTCATCTCAACAGTGCAGACTTCGTATAGCTTCAAAAATGTTCCTTGAGTAAGGTATGGTGTTGAGATATTCCACATACATATTTTAAAAATAGAAAACCCAAGCCTTCTATACATGAGAAAATGTCCAAAACTAAAATAATGTGCCCCCAAAGCAGTTTTTTGTACAGCTTCTGTACCTAACTCCCATAACAAATCCACAAACATGGGACTGGGACTCACTTTGTGCTGTCCTGTAATCATCCAGTTTGAAAAAGCTGCTCATTTTCCTAGAAAGGGACTGGGAGGCCAAGCCACAAACATTTTCAAGAGTCAACCTTTTTCAGGCAAGCTACTCCAAAAATTAAAGGGAAAAGCAGTTTCTCCTCACAGATCAGGTTAGTCAGGTGGACAAGTTCATTCTAGTAGCTCAAAAGGATGTCTGAACACGCACTGAAAACCTGGGCTGGTAAACACTCTTAGAAACTGGGACGGTTGAAGCTGATAAGTGTTTTCTGTCAGCTATTTAAGTTTCCCAGAGCTTCAGATAAACTGTCTAAACAATCAGGGCTGTGCTACCTACACACTTACCCCATGGGTACAAGCTGCAGTTGTCTCCCTTCACTAAGGTCTTATCCTGCAGCCAAATCTGCAGCTCTGCAGAGCCAACAGACTCTGGATTTCCATAGCGCTGTGCCTCCAGGATCCACCCCTACAGATGCTGCTGCAAGATCAGGGCCTTAGGCTGTCATTCTCTCAGGGTATAGATGCTACCTGCCTGTTAGTTTTATTGTCTGTCTGTAGACTCCCATCACATAAATAAAACCAATAATGTATGTTTGTTCGTGGAGAATTTCAGTCATAACTCTTGGGTTATCTTTTTCATCCTTCCACTGTATGATTCCATCAAGAGTACTGCAGAGGACTCTGTGAATGATGAAGCATAAAGGTTTTATTTCTGCAGTCTCTTCTACAAAGCCATAAACCACTGAAATATTTTCCTTGTACTTGTCCAAAAATACATTTTTGCTCCACTTTAGTTATTCTTGATTCTAGCATAAGGTCTTGGATACTCCTAGAAAATTATTCCCTCTTGCTGATGTCAGTGTCCTTTGAATACTTGTAGGCACTATTCCTCCTCCCTCCATTTTCCAGTCAAATTCTGCATATTTAGATTTTTTTAATCTTCTTACATTGTTTGCAAAAAAAAAAAAAAAAAACAAAACTCAGATGAGGGACAGAAATCTCTTCAGAAAACTAAGTACCTACAAATTTTACAAAAAGAGGCAGTGGAGAGAAATCTGTCAGCCTCACAGTGGCAAAAGCTGCCAGATCATCTGATGTGTTGGTAGGCGATGGAAAATGTATTTGGAAGCAAATCTACAGGAACAGAGAATATATTATCACTTGACAACAGAAGAGGCTTCAACAAGGGTTTGTCCTTGTACACTGAAAAACGTCAGAATCATTATACCACAGACACTTATTCTATTTCTGTGTCCCCAGCAATGATCAGCAGCATCAAGAAGAACCAGAGCAGACACTGCCACTTCCCCAGAAGTCTCCCTCTGGAGCTGTGTAGCCCAGGGTCACAGTTCCTGTTCTTACTCCCACCAGGGAAAGAATGCTGGAAGCTCCAGCAAGCCAATACCTGCATCATGATTTTTATGAAGGGACGGAAAAGCAAAACTCTGTTTATAAACTCTATTCAAATTGTTACTTAAGCTAAAATTAGCTCAAGGTCACACTAAAAGATAGGATCTCCTTTCGTTGTGTTTGGTGCCATGCTCAAAGCCAAGGAATTTAAACTAAAGTTTAGATTATTTCTGCAACTCAGTATTATTTAAAAAAAAATTAATTAAAAAATAAAATAACCTGCACTGTTGAATTTTAAATGGTCTGTCTGGAATAGCTTTTATTTGGCAGGCCTTTGCCAAAGCCAGGTTTCTGAGGAAGGCCAGTGGATGGGGGCCGGAAAACAGCAGAGGCAGCAGAGCTTTACAGCCCTGTTACCAGGTACAGCTCTGAGCTGGGAGACAGGCAAGTCCAGCAACTTCTGGTTCACCAATCTGTTTCCAGACTAAGATAGAAATGTTTTGGGTTGTTTTTTTTTTTAATAAATTTGCTGTGAACGGAAAGTCTTCATTTTAATCAGATGCAGTACTCAGCTGACACTATCTCAGTGCTGATGTACAGCTCTCCTCTATTGAACTCAATTCAATGCAGTGATGAAGAAGAATACTAGAGTTGAAGGTCTGTTGGCACTGCTTCAGTTATCAGGAAACTATGGGAGGAACATTTTTCCTTTCTTCCTACCCAAGAAAAAAAAAGACGAGAGTCTACTACCAGTCGTGCTTTTTCCCTCATCTCCAGTAGAGGATTATTGTCTCTGTATACTAAATGTAGGTATTTTTAATTCTCTTTTAAAAGTTTGCTACCTTGTTTTTTCTAATTTGTGTGTGAAGACTTCTGACTTGTTTTGAAGAGATCCAAATTATAAACTATTTTGCTGACATTTAGTGGAAAAAAATCACAGTATAATCACTCACTTAACAGTATTTTAAAAAGACAATCCCACATGAAGCAATGCTGCCCTGCCTTGCAGAGTTATTACCCAGAGGGAATGCAAACCACACCTATTGTACAGTTTCTATCTTCAGAAGCCTCCAGAATGACTTTTAGGGTGCTGTTTTCTTTCATTGTCTATGCAAGAGAGTAACATGAAGAAACTTATTCTGTAAATCAGAAAATTGGAATAAAATCTAAAACAAAATAGTTATTTAAGGTATTAGGGGAAAAAAAAGAAGTTTTGTCATGGGAAATATAATTGTTCTATAGTCTCTGCATTTTCCATTTTTGTTCTTTATACTGCTGCTACCTTAAAAATCTATTCTGGCTAAAATACCAAACCTTGCAGTGAACTGTAGATTTAGCAGCTCAGAAGAATATGAGCCCAGCAGCTGCAAAAACAGCTGCTCAGGATATCTTGCAAAACCAAAACCATGCTTGATTTCAACTGATTTCCCTTTTCAGTATTGCAATTGAAGTCAATCTATGAGGCCAAAGGACTGCTGACTAAATTGGCTTACCCAACTATCACAAACTGGCAACTTCTGATATTTAACCATTCTGGCTGAAGTTCCTGGGCTTGTAAAGGACCTAAAAAAAAAAATCCTCTGCACTTTAGAAATGAGAAGGGAAAGACTTGGAAGCCTCTCAGGGTGGAAACAGCTGGATTTACACTTCAATAGATCCAGTGGTTACAACAGAGGTGTTGATGATGACAGCAGCTGGAAAGAGAGCTGACAACCTCCCTCCTCCCCCCAGTTTCCATGGAGTTTCCACCAAGCCCTATTATTTATTCAGAAGCTATTTTTCCAGGAAAACAGCCAGCTAGCCTGCAAAAGTGTTTTTAAGAGAATAATTTTCAGCTCATGGTGGAACAACAGACTAAGCAGTCCACAGTTATCAAGTGGCTAAAGTTACCCAACTGGCATGTATGAATAATTCCAAGCCAATGTAGTCCTTTAAAAAAGTAGCATATATGCAATATTTCTACTTTGTATGGCCAAAATATATTTTTATGCTATTTGCTCAGTTTGCTCTACACTATTTGCTTCAGTTTAATATGGAATAATGAATTATTTACATCCCATCACTAGGAACAGGTGTATGTTACTCCATCTCAGTGTATTTGGACTCTTTAGTGGATTTCCAACAAGTGCAGAAAGAGACAAGATGTGAATATTTTCGGTTGCCTGAGGAATACTTTTTAGAGAAGAATGTATCTTGAACTATTTTGGCTTTGTATTTTCTTTTGAGGGATGTCTCCCTTCGCTGCCCTCAGATCTGGCACAATCCTGACCAGACACTGCATGGGAAAAGGAAAGAAGAATTTAGTTGTAGAATGTATGCTAATATGAAACTGAAATGTTACCATAGCCCATTTAAAAAGCAAGGAAATCGCAAGGATACGTGTACTCAGCTTTGTTAGTTCCTCAAGAACTCATGTGCTCACTAAAATTCCTGTCTTCTCTAGAAAAATCGTGAGTAGCAGAGGTACCCCAGGGCTATATATATTAGCATCAGTTAATTATCTATCCAAAATCCAGTGTGACAAATTTTACTTTTTTCTAGAACTAATGGGAACCAGAGGAGTGAGAAACATGTGGAGTTAAATGCTGATATGAATCATGCCACTCTTCCCAGACAATATTGCAACAACACTGTTAAGCAAATCAAAAGGAGGGTAATTTTTGTCCTGAATTAAGCCCGTAACATTTAGCCTATTAAGTTCTAAGAAATCATTATATAGCTACTCCATTTAGATGGGCTATTTAAATGTTCCAAATCAATATTAAAAACAGATAATATAGACAGATACCACTTTGATACATTTTTTAAAAGAAGCCTTTTTAATGCAAAAACAAAACTGCTTGCTTCCTACAAGAGGATAAGAGCAGAAAACTTTAAAATCTTTACAAGTCATATACGTATACACACCTATATGTTTATATATATATAAAGACATAAACAGATCAGGTTTTAGATTCCACTCACACAGTAATTAATCCACCTCTTGTCCTTTCTGTCAAGAAATATAAAACCAGAAAAAAAAAAAGTCTTTTATTTTACCAGTGTTAGGAAAAAAAGAGGCTGGCAGAGGGTGACATGTAAAATTTAAGGAGTCAGATGCAAGAATTCACATTCCTTCCTCAGCTGGGAAGCACTCTGTTCCTTTTGGGAGGACATTCTATCACTGGATATAAGCTTGGCAAATAAAACTTCAAATACCACCTGCAGTGAGAAGCCAGTGAGTGGACTACATTAAATTAATTGCATATTGTGTAGTGTGGTGGATGAGACCTCTCCTGTCATAAAGCAGATCATTTAATACAGTTTTCCTGGGATTTTCTTTCAGACATAATTTATGTCTAAATAGGTGCCTAAGAGCTACTTTGCTCCTCGCACCAGCCTATCATACTCCTCCTCTAGTGATTAAAAGACTAAATCACATTTCAGAGTACTGCAGAGTCAAATTGTAAAAAATAACCATTTTTGAATGCCAAAATATGCAATTATCTCATAACTGAGCATCTCTTTTACTAAGTGATTCAATACTTTCTTCAAAAAGATAAAAAAATAGAAAAAACAACAAAAATTACCTAGTGAAGAAAAAATATATAATTCTGTTGAATTAGCTCATTTTTCTGTATTCCAGGAAAAAACCTTATTTCCAGAAATATACAGTGCTCTTAACCAAGACCAGTAAGAAAAAGAGAGTTAGGTGATACAAGAAGCTCAGTATGTGGGTTTATCAGTGCTGTGTCATTTGTTTTCACTCCAGCAACTGAATCAGAGAAAAGGCAAACCTTCTGTTGAAAGTAAAGTGTCAAAAGCAAGTCTGGACCTTTTCCCACAGGTGAATCAAGTTCCTGTTTGCACTTGGAAGTCAAGGCTATTCCTAACAGGATGACTGAAATGAAAATGTCCAGATAACAAGAATTACAACCTTCATTTTCAATTTAATCCTGCCCTTTCCCAACAAAAAGTTTAAAAGCAAATAAAAAACACGCTACTTGCATTCAGTTTACCACCACTAAAAAGAACAAGGTGTCACAGATTAAGTAGTTACAGAAACACCCAGGGGCTGCCTGGTATAAAATTAAATTTGAAATAAGGGAGGATAAACTGGCAAGCCTTAAACATTCTGTATAAATAGACTGTGATGCTATCCAGAATCAGCTGGGCTGTGGGCATCATCTGCCCCAACCATGAGTCAGCCTGAGTCGGTTCAGTGTACTTTTATGGTACTATCACAGTCAGAAAATACAACACTCAGCACCATAAGAGATGTCTCTGAAATATGGAACAAGTATTTGGTGGGAAGGCATTCTCTACTATATGCTGGCAATGAAATTAGTGGAATAAATAAAATGCTAGCATACTTAACAATTCTGCCTCTTTATTTTTAGCCCAAATGGGGGACTGAAAATAAGGCATAAAATGAAAGGCACATTACGTGCTTTTAAGTCTAAACAGTCTGAAATTCTTTGTGAACTCTTCCCTCTGCACAGCACTCTCCAACTGTGCAAAGAAGCACTATGGCAATATGGATTCAGTAAACAGGGAATGCTTCCAGATGTTTGCAACCCTCCCCCTCCCAGTATGCACAACATCCTGGCTGGTCAGAAGTTACATTTATGTTTAAACATGATAGGAATGTTTCTGATCAATCATTCATGCTGAACAGCCTGTGACTAAGTGGAAATGCTTCACAGAGAGCACTGCCCAATAAGAACTGAGTAAGACGTTTATAAAACTATAAAAGGGACGTGGCCAACAGTCTCTAATCTACTTAGCAGACAGCATGCAACTTCCTGTGAGTGCTTACACTGGGCACACACACATTTCTTCCAGTCCTCAGAAGAGTCCCCAGTATTTGTCACTATGGAACATAAAACTTAAGGACACTTCATTGCACTTAACTTTGCCAATGAAAAGTTAGCTGCCAAGTCCAAGCTGATTATTACAGTCAATGGAGAGAGATGTGAGACTTTTCGGGCATTTATCTTCAGGCAGCATGAATGACTCTGTCCACTGACTGCAGTATTAGCCTTGAAACTAATTAGCTGCCTCTGAGATAGATCTCACTGAAAGTTTGCTGCTGCTTTCTTGTAGGATGGATCATCAGCTGATGTTCTTTGTCAAACTGTCAATAGCTATGGGTCCAGTGGAGCTATGAAAACAAGCAGAAGCAAAGATCAGCTCCTAGGTCTTTGCCAAGTTTACAATCCAGCAGCCTGAGTGCAACAGATCTGCTCTTGAGGACTCTTTGCAGAATAGTTTTATAGTGCACAAATAAATGTTTACACTGATAAAACATTTATCCTTTGACATTTGAAAAAAATAATAAAAGAAGGTGATTGAATTTAAAATAAAGTGTTAGTCTTTCAGGATGTTTTTGTAAAGAAAAGTTTGAAAAGGGAGGGTTTTTAAACAAAAAGGCTGCACTTTAGTTTTTAAAAGACCTGTAATGCCAGTAGTGTCAATAGATGTTCCATTATAAAAATGTGTATGTTTCAAAGGTAGTTTAGTATTTACTGTTAATTACAGATTTCAAACTTGCAATATTGGATCTGTTTAAACAATGAAACTACACAGGCCAATTTTATTTTAGAGTTCAGAAATTATCTCAGTGCTATGGCATCAGAGAGAATTATTTCAATCAAACAGCATCTTTCTACTTCACAGCTTTTTACAATGTTAGGACTGCAGTACTTTGAGGTTAATAATATCCCATCAGCAGCATCCTTGTAAACCTACAAAACTAATGTCTAAGTATCTTTGCCTCCAGTCAAGGCCAAATTTCTGTTTATAACAGTCTTTTAATTACTACACAGCTTTGCTATATTTATGCATCAGGCAGAAGGCAACTAAGAGAATCATCTTCCAGAAGTTGTGCATTTCCCTTTGGAAAGTAAAACTAGACTCAATATTTCCAACAGTGTACAACTAGGACACAAAAAAATAAAGGTATAATAATTCCTATAACTTTCCATTCTTAGGGCAAAGGCCTTTGAGCCATTAGTGGTATCAACTGCCCTAAGAATTTCTGTTTCCTGAAGAGAAGACAGGAACAGATCAGTGCACCTAGAACACATAAGCATGAAGGCACAGGTGTCACTGGTGAAAGGGACAGCTCAGAGTCCACACCATGGACCAGAATGAGGAAACTCAAAGCACATGAGGAAATCTGGAGGGTCAGAGATGAAGATAGGAAGGAGGAGAAGGAAGGTCAGGGTAAGATGGAAAACAGATTATACAAGGAACAAGTTTTTCTGTGATAGAGGTACAACCCAAGCAAAGAGAAATAAGATTCACATTTAGTAGTTTAAAGACAGTTTAATTTTAGCTAAACCTCAGCTACAGCAGAAAGGCAATGCCACATGTTCAAGTATGTGGTTACAGAAAATACCACAGATCCTGAGTAAGATGTGAGGCAAAAGCCAAATGCCTTTCCACCAGCTGAGCAATGGGACATCCAGCATGGCCTACACATGCATTATCCTCATAGTAACTTTAAAATACTTCTTAAACAAGAACTAGATTGATAAATTCACCTTCTTGAAATGTTTTACCTCATTCTTTTTGACCTTTCCTAAAAATTGCTCGTGAATCTTTCCATCATTTATTAGTTCATTGACAACTATCTTTTCACTTCAATTCTTTGCTGGTTTATTACGCTCAGCTGAAATAAGAAGGAAACTATTTTTTTACAAATTAAAATGTCAACTGTGGCCAGAATATCCTACTGCCAAGGATATTAGTGAACTACAATATTTCTTACTGTAGTTTCACATCTAGGATTTAATTAAGATGTATTTCATTTAGGAGCCTGCAACTGCAGACTGAGAAACTGAATTCTTCTCTCGATGAGTCCCTTGAGTTATACAGTTTACTTTTGCAAAATACTGCAACTGCTGGCAGTCATAAGGAAGGGAAGAAAAGCTAGGTGAATACTGCAACAGAAAATTGTAATTGTTTTGTATTAGATCCTGCTTAGATGTCAAGGCAGGGGGATAAATCAATATCCAAGCAAAATTGTTATTAATGTACAGACATAGCCTCTTAAGAATAAGAAAATTTATTACACTTGTACTAGAAATCAAGAGATTTTGGCTGTAAGTCACTGGCATCTTTATCCAAACATCATTACTGACAAAGTGTTTAAGATATGAGTCTATAAAATTTAAAAAAATGGTCCATGAAAGAACTTATTTGGAGAAACACAATCATGAGAATAAGTCCATGCGTGTAGGAACAGAGAGGATAAATCAGGGGTTTCAGAATAATGTCAATATAGGACTCTCTTCTACTTGACAGAAATATTTTGTTCTGCCTTTTTTGACATTGTCTTCTATTAGAACAGGCATAGTGATTCTATTTGCCAAAATCTCTTTTCTCAGAGGTATCATTTCTGTTTATTTACTTCAGATTTTATTTGTTGTTTCTTTCCTTCTAGTCTTGCTTAAAATCTGCTGTTTTCCAGAGTTCCTCTTTCCCCTATATACCAATGAACATAAAATCTGTCCTTATTCCTGCTCTCACAACACAAAGTTTCCTACTGCTCCCCTACTTTTTCTGCAGCAGATATCAAAATCCTCCTCTCTCATTCCTATCTCTCCTCTCCTCTACAGAAGTCTAAATTTCAGTAATTTCATGCACTGATACCTACTGCATTGAGTTTAAAATGCTGCAGCATGTCCCTCACAGCACATGTGAGGCAGAAGAGTTCTGCTTACAGAAGCTCTCACAACCCACATTACACACTTCTTTGGAGGCAACAGAATTAATTTTTCCCCCAACTGAGCACAAGCTGTTCAACCAAGTAGTGGGAATCCCCTGAGAAGAAGGCAATGGAATACATGGGCACATAATCTTGGAGCCTCACAATATAAAAGCAGCACATGGTAAGAATTAATAACTGACTAATCTCAGCCATTTATTGTACATTCAGAATTGTCATCCTTTGGGGATATTTCTGAACTCCCATAGGTGTCTTTTCTTGGGTAATTAAAACCTAAAATATCTTCAGGACTGAGGTTTTGAAATCAGGTCCTCCAGAAAACATGCTTTAGTGACACCAACACCAGAACAGAAGTTCTCTGCCTTGTGTTACCATAATTATAAGTGCTTTCTTCGAAAGTAAATCTCAAACACTTTATTCTCCTCACTTAACTCCTGTTCATTTCCTTTCCTTGGGACACAAGAAGAACCTGTACTTCATGGCTCGGGATGAAAAAGGATTCCTGCCTTGTTTATTGAGAGTCAAAATACACTATAGAATTTCTGCTTAAAATAAATTATTTTCACAATGACACAGGAGTCCCACAAAACAGCTTTGGAAGAAATACATCCATGTGACAAGAAGGAGTATGTATGCTAATAGCAGCAAGGAAAACATGGGACTGTAACAGCAATGGCTTAGCTCATCCAAACTTATGCACAAAAAGAGGAGGGTAGCTTTGCAGGTGAAGTAAATGCAGAAAAAGTCAGAGGAAGACAGCATGACCACAAGACTCAGCACAACTCTAACACAAGCTGTCCTCCAGCTCCTACACCCACCAGCATGCTCCATGCCCGTGCAATGGATGCATGGCCTGGTCCCACCAGAAGGGCTTTGTGCCTGACCTCTCCTGTCTTCTTGCCTGACAGCTCAAACTGGTGAGCTGAAGGAAGGCTTGGTGGACTCTGACCTTTCAGGCTCAAGCTAGACACAGGACTGTTGTTTGAACAAAGCAGAGGTCTAAGCCTTGATCATAAACCAGGTGTTACTGTATCAGGCTGAGGATGGCTAAGTGCCAAACATTGCTTCTGTGAACCGGAAGCAAGTCCAGCCATGTCACTCGGAGTCTTGCAAGTAGACAATGTTGAAGACCAAACTTTTGCCCACAGACTACGATCTACCACAATCTTCAAGCTGGACATACCTGTGACTCACCTCACTCCAGCCCTTGTGCGGGCCAGGAAAACCTCCCTCCAAGGTAAATGTACCACTCTGTATAATGGGCATATTGTACTGGCTGACAAGATGCCAGGTTTGCCTGCCTCCAGAGAAGTGTTTCTGATTGTTCCTGAGGAGACAGAGAGGCTGCTATCGAAAGCAATTACTGCAACCATTTAGCACCAGCACTTCCTGTACCGAGCGACCCTATCTCTTCTAATAATACTGTCTGTATTAATCTCATGTCCATGTCTAACATCTCCTTCATCCTCTGCACTGGAAGGCATCGCCCAGTCCTGACAAGCTGCCAGCAAGGCCTCAGCACTCTGTGCCCCGTGGCGACTGCACAGATGGTGCTGGAATAAAACAGCGGCTGCAGCTGCTGCTGCTGCTGCTCTGCTCCGAGCTGGGCCAGGCAAACCCAGTGCTCCCAGTGCCAGCACAGCCCAGGTGGCTGCAGCTTGCTGTGGTCCCAGGGGAACTGCCTTCTGTTTCTGGCTCCATTGCTAACCTTGGGAAAACTACTTTGGCGCTCTGTTTTCTCTCCCACCCCTTATCTGTCTTTTGTATTTAGACTATGATTTTTCACCTCAGGTTTATGACTCGGTTTTCTTTAGTTTGGAGAGAAAAATTACCTTGAGTAGGAGCATTTTGAAGAGGGAGGGGAAGAAGAGGGGGAGAAAGTACTCTGCCCTTGGTAATAGTTTGTTGGGAAAGACAAGCAGTACAGATAAATTAACACTTCCTGAGGCAGAGGTGGGTGAGATACCTAGTATTGTATGAAAAAGTAGAGGGCAAATGATCTGTGTCAGTGCGTGGTGAAACTGTGAAACTGCTCAGTGGGGTCCTCTGATGGGAGGCATTCAAGGGCAGATGTGCAAACCATGGCATTCCTTGATGTGGCCCCAGTTGCAAAGCATCCCCCTTAAACCTGTACAAGCTTCAGAAGTGGAACAGGAGGTGGTGAGGAACAGGGGACAGCCCACACCCACTGTGTGGGTTTTAGTAACTCAGAGCTCAGTGGCTTGGCAGCAACATGTGGCCACAGGGAAACTTGCTAAAGAAACACTCTAGTAGTAACTGGGGAGAAACTGCTGCACCTCTTCCTACCAACCAGCTCCTGCTCCTCAAGAGGCAGTGGTTCCTGAGGAACACAGATGACCAATCACCCCTGAGGTTACCAGGGATGGGCTGCCTGGCACAGGGACACTCACCCCCAGCCCTAGGGCTGCAGCTGAGCACCCTTGATTGACACAGCTGTTCTCTGTACACATGCTACACTGGACACACCAAAACCTGGTTTGGGATCCCTGGGTGTATCTATAAAAGTTATAATAAAACCTGTGTCTGCAAGGAAAGCTGTAGCTCCACAACACAGCCTGGTCATGATGATATTATATATTTTTATCATATATATAAAATGACTCAGTGACAAGAGATCAAAGATCCTTACCATGACCTACACACCACTGGTGCTCCACCAACCACTTCACTTATGTGATGCCAGTGTTTTCTTTTGCTGTTAATCACATTTATCTAATGGCTCAGATTAATTTGTGTCAATTCTTCAGTAACATGATAGTCAACTAATAACAAAAAAAACACTTTATTATTCCTTATAATTCTGCAGACATCACTTTGCTGACTGCTCTAAGATGGCATATTCTACAGCTCCGAAATTTACTTCTTATATTGTTCATAGAAAATGAACATATGTTGCACATAAAATAAAAGGCATCACTACCAAATGACAGTCCTTATTGTCTTCTAACTATAACCCAAGTATTAAATATATATAAAAATCAAGGGAAATGGTGTGTTAATTTCATATAATTAAGCCAATTAAAGAAAACTAAGTTAAATTAACTTAAGTATTATAATTCTGATACTTTCCAGTTACTATATGGATTTGACACATGCAATTACTTGAGTAAGGAAGACTTTAAAACTTATATCCAAATCCTGTAACAAAGAACCACAATCTCTCAAAGTCACAGAAAAAAATAACAGCAAACACAACAGCAAATCCAGCAGTACCAAACAAACAAGTATACACATTAGGTGAATATATACCATTCATACTCCTGTCTCCAGTAGCACATTTTTAAAGCCATTTCCTGTAAGATGGAAGGATGTTTATTCCCAGAAATGGAACCCAAGCCTAACAGTGAGTCACTCACACCTCCTATCTGTCTACTCAAGCCATGAAAACCTGTCTTTTTGAGCACTTCCATGCAGTGTTCATTCACTCTCCCAGATGTTACATATATAACAGTATGAAGATGCTACATTAAACATTTTGACATCACCTGCAATGAGTCTGTTGGCTGATACAGCTTCATCACTTCTAGCACTTTTAGTGCTTCAGAAGTGTTGGAAAATAACAACTGCTGTTCATATGCATCTGTACTCTCCAAAGTACTCTCTCACTTAGTCAGTGATTTTTTTTTCAGCCATTTTGGAGATTTTTTTTGCCAGTTTCCTATAGCATGGCTCAGTCTGCTGCTGGCAACTTGACACACAAGTGTCTGAGCTGAGTGTTGTAGTAGTGCTTGAAGCACCAGTTTGCGGAGCAGTTTTTATCTACTCCTCATAGCCACATCAAGATGAGACTCATTTCAGTCTCAGTACACCATAGTGAACTTCTGCTCACTATCTGCATATTCTGGCAAAATGTGCTTTTTTCCCCTGCAATACAGAAGCAGAGAAGAATACTTTGGCTAAAAGTAATTTTTTCACCCCAGTACTTAAATTCCTTACGTTTCTGGCAGATCTCTATCGCTCCAGCATTTGTTTTTATTTTGCATGCCATAATTTTCCACTGGTTTTAAACTCTGGCAGCTCCTTCCCCTAATTCTCACAGTATTAATACTACATAGCAATTTACCTGTTGCAACCTACGGTTTCCGGCTTCCTTATCTCTGGTTATCCAAGTTATTTTCCATTTACTTCATTTGTCCAGTGCTTGCTTTTGACAAAGCTGCTTGGAGCAGCAGCTACTTTTCAATCTCATTTTCTAACATCGCTTGAGCGGTTTCATAATTATGGTTGCACCAGCAGTAAAATCTTCTGCCAATTCTGCTATGTCAAGAGACTACAACCTTAACCAACTGCACTGCCCAAATGGAACATATGGTTGAATCCCAGGCTGTGTTTGAGTAAGGCAGAAGCATTGTTAACTTTCTATTTCCAAGTGCAGCTAGCGACAAAGCAGAGGAAAAGGTACTTACTAATCTGCAGCATCACTCATTGTTAAATCATACCAAAAATCATACACTGGAACCATTTCCAGTGGCCACGCATAAAGGCACAACTTTTATGACTGTGAGGTGAGTTCATATCTTGTGTTTCCCATCACTCCTTACCATGCCATATTTATGTCTTTTTAATCGGACAAGAACCTACTTTAAGGAGAACTTAAAACCCCTATGGGCGTGCACCCAACAGCCGCAGGCTCCGACCAAGGCACTTGGCAAATTCTGCTTATTAGCCTGGACAGTGTACCAGCTCCGTGCCAAGCTCATTGAACATTTACTGATTTCCACCGTTTCGGTAAAATCACAAGCAGAAAGGACGGGCCATCCGCCTCCCTCAGCTCCGCAGCCCTCAGCCTCCACACCCGTCCCGACCTCGCGGGCACCGGCCGGGCTGAGCCAAGAGGAAAGAGGCAGCGAGGGGAGCAGAGGCAAGAGCAGCCCTGAAATGAAGCCCTGGAGTCGAGCAAACTTTCGACCCCCAGGGCAGCCCTGCCTCCGCTGCCCATCCCGCGGGCGCTCAAAAGGGCTGCGGAGAAGGGGACGGGGAGCCGGGGCGCCAATAAAACCCCACGAAATAAGGCACTGGCGGTCGCCACGAAGGGAGTCGGGGGACAGGCGGGGGACTGGCAGTAAACGAACACCTCCACTTTACCCCCCCCCCTCGGGACAGGGAGAACCCTTCCCTCCTTTCCCTACCCCGTCGCGGCGGAGAGCACCTCCCCCGCCCGGGCTTGACGGCAGCGGGGAGGAATGTGTTTCCGGGGCGGGGAAAGTGCGGCCGAGCGCGGACCTTCCCCTCCCTCTCTTCCCCTCCCCCGTCGTGCCGGGCTCTCCCTCAGCAACTCGGAGGCGAGGCTGCGGCGGGCAGCCGGACGGAGAGCGAGAAGCGAGGCCGGGCGTCCCGCCGCGCCGTGCCGCGCCCAGCCCATCCCGCACCCGGGACGCCGGGGAGCTTCAGTCAGTCAGGCGGGCCGGAGCGCGCCCCCTGCCAGGAGCCAGCCGCGTCGCGGCCATGGCCGAGGTAGCGGGACGACGGGGCGGGGGTTGGAGCCGGCGGGGAGGCGGACGAACGGTGCCCGCCTGGCCCGGGGCGCTTCGTTTCGGGCGCGTCCGCCCTTATTCGGGCGGGCTCTGGCGGGTGGTGCCGGGACAGTGAGCGGTGAGCGTGGCTTCCTGCCGCCCGTCCGCACGGGGAGCCGCCGCCGCCCGTCCCGGGCAGAGGAGGGGCCGCCTCTGCTCCCCCCTTGCCGCGCCTGCCCCGGTATGCGCGTCCCGAGCCGCCGTGGCGGGCGGGAAGGTGTCGGGCCCAGCCTGCGGCTTCCTGTGGCGGCGGGACGGGGGCCTCGGGCCTCCCATGCCCGTGGGGGCCAGCCCAGGCCTTTGTCCGCCCGTACCCGGCCGACCCTACCCTTTTCTAAGAAGGGGGAAGTCCGCACCGGTGTCCCGCTCAGAGCTGCCGTGTGCTCTCCGCGGCCTCTTAGCCGGAGGTGCCCGGGAAAGGGGCAGCACTAGGCGGTGTAAAATTTGGGGCGGCTTCCCCGGGCGGGCGGGCGTCCCCCTCGGCCCCCACTCCGGCGGCGGCTGAGCGGAGGGGAAGGCTGGGCTGGCACGGGCAGCAGGCTCTGGGGAGAAGCG
Source organism: Heliangelus exortis (assembly GCF_036169615.1). Lineage (NCBI taxonomy): Eukaryota > Metazoa > Chordata > Aves > Apodiformes > Trochilidae > Heliangelus > Heliangelus exortis. The sequence continues at coordinate 15,077,665 of NC_092423.1, forward strand.
AGTTACAGGAACGAGATACTAAAGAGTGAGGCTGTGTAGGAACTTGGGTATCCAGATTTTTGACCTGCTCATGTCTTCTGAAAGCAACCGCTAAGAGCGGGGTATATGCAGTGTTTGAATGGGTATGATCGTAGTGCAGCGGTGTGACTGCTCGAGGCATTGGAGTTTCTGCCCTTTTTGCTCTAAGTTGGCTCTAAGCCTGTATGGTTTGCTATAAACTTGTATCGAGGTGGAGGTGGGAATGTGAGGCCCCTGTTTGTGATGTGTTTCACGTGGAGATCTCTGAAATAACTTCCAGCAATAGGACCATGATATTTGGTCTCTTATTAGCACCTTCCTATATTTAATATTACCTTGGAAGGAAACACGAAGTGATAGGAAATTCTTTCTGACTCACTGTTCAGCCCATGTCAGATGTCTCTGTCTTATGGAATAAGTGTCTGATAGCCTGATAGACTCACCAAGTAATCATTGTGACTGTTTTACTTTATGAAAAAACGTTGAACAGTGTTCTCAATTCCTTGCATTTGTCCTTGGTATAATACAGCAGTCCATTCGCTCATGCCAAGATGTACACATAACCTTTTGGGTGAAAATACTGATTTTTCTGGTAGATTTGACATTGGTGCTGCAGTCCTGTTTGTACCAAGACACTTTAGGCGTAAGGATTCTCTCTATTTGTATTGGTGGAACCGCTCATGGCCAATGCTACATGAGTACTTACATGCTGAAATTAAGCAGGACTTTACATGAAAACAGATTTAGATAATCTGTATTCCCTGCACATTAATCATTTGGTAGGTGATGGTAGTAGAGTGAGAAAAATCAGTTTTCTGTTGTGAAATGGGATTACTTGGTAGCAGCTTTTTTAAAAACTAAGTATTGTACTACTAGATGGGTATAAATTAGACCATATTAATCAAGACTTTAAAGTAGCGAAGACATTCACTGTCCATATGCACTCTGGTGTTGAAACTGGTGATTCATTCTCCTGCCACAAAAAATATTACTTGCCTCTGGCCAATTATTAAGTAGCATTTTTCAGGCCTGCCTAAGGCTATATTTATAAGGGTTGCGAAAACAGTGAGACATTGGCAATAGGTAGGCAAGACAAGACAAGTTTAGGATGCGAACATCTTCAACTTTTGTCCTTTCCAAGGATGTTTCAGCTGAAAGGTACAAACCTGACAGGCATGCAGAATGAAGGCTTACCTTAATCAAAGTTGGAGTGGTGAGTGCTCTGTTTGCCAGCCACATGATAAATGAACCAGGTTTATTTCAAAATGAAATGTCAGTAGTTAAAAGCCTGATGTTCTCTGTGTATTTGGCCAGGAAGCTCATTGTGCTTTGTACATTTGGCCATCTAATCTGCATCATGTTCCTAGTTGAGCCCACCCTTGTGAAGGATTGATTTGGATGGATGAGAGTTTCTCTAGAATATGCATGCATTTCTGATATCAATGTGGAATTTTAGTATTCTGTCTTGAGTTTTAAATTACTCAAGTGGTTAATCATCTACCACTTCCTTTGGGAAACGATTCCCGCAGCTGAAAACAAACTGTCAGGAAACTTCCTGCTGTTCTTTCTTCCTGATTCATGATTTCATCCCTCTTCTCTTAACCTTCCACCCTTTTTACCCCTTTTAGGGTAACTCTAGTATGGTGCAATTTTGAAAAGACTTCATTTGCTACAGGTTCAGGAAGCAGAGGACATCAGAAAGGCAGGCTTGGAGGGTGATGTGAACATGGGGTGGACACATGCTCAACTACCCTGAATATAATTCCCTTGCTGCCACTGGTATGAATGCTTCAGTTGTTTGTAAATAGTTGTCATGCCTACCTTTCCACCCAGTCTTGATTTAGTCGAGTTATGCGATGCACACTTAGCTTGTGGTTCTCCCAGCCCATCAAAGGCTGTAGTTGGAGGAGCTCCATTCCTGCTCCCTTTCCTCCTAGCAGACACAGAGTCACTGCTGCTCCTCTCTTCCCTGTGGGCTGGGGGGCCTGAGATTCTTGAGTGCAGACTTGCTTACCATGCCTGGTGCAGCCTTTGATTGTGTCTCGGTTGCACATGGAATTAGCTGTGCTACCTTCTGTTCCCTGCTAGTTCAGCAGAAGCATTGCACCCACCAGCATGGCTTGGGGAGTGGATTTCTAGAGGGTAAGAAGAGGCTGGGAGGCTGGATAGAGCTTTGCCAGCAGTTGTATTGCCCTGCCTCCCATTCTTCGCCACTCCTTTCCAAATACGTTTTGTACCACTTGAATGCAAGAGGCTCTTATAATCAGTGAGGCAGTGGAAAAGTGCAAAACTAAAGTTAAAGCAGGCAGGGATTTTCCTGATCAGTATTAACAGTGGCAACCTAGGTAGCTTTTAAGTTGCTCATACCTCTTTATATGGCACAACTTGAACTGTTTTGGTTTTGTTTTCTCCCCCGACTTTTTTTTTTTTTTTTTTTAGATGGCCAGTCCCCTTGGCATCCTTTTAATTCTTGAGAGTTGCTGTAAGTCTTCTGAGAGAGTCCTTCTCAGTAGTACCGTTTCATTTTTTTTTCTTTAAGCTTCTCAGGATCTATTGGTAGAGCTCATAAAGCAGTTACATAAATTAAATAACTCTGAAAATGTAATTAGGACAATGTGTAGTTAGATTTATTTTGGAATTGTCATTAAAAAGTAGTTGCCAGTATGTGTAGTAGTGCCCTATGACTGGATTTTCAAGTCATTTGCTACATTCCATGTCCTGTAGAAAATCTCCTGTCTCCAATTACAGAAAACTTTGAATTAAGTATGGGTCTTTCTACTTCTCATCTGCCATCTGTCTTTATACTGCTGATTTTACAGATTGTTGCCACTTGCTCTACTAATTTTGTTTTGAAGGTACATACCAGTAGTAGCATTTTCATATCTTGTTTTAACTTTGCTGTTTAGACAATTTGATTTTTTAGGCTTCTGCTCTGGTGTGTGTATGGGTGCTTGTGTGAAAACACCTGCATCTCAAGGCTTTACAGGAAAATTAGTTTTTTGTGTAGGGGAGAGTTAGGTGTTATTTCTGAAGAGGACGTTTGTTTGTTTTTCAAGGGGGGGTGTTACAAAATCATGAGCAAATGAACAGATGAACAGATTGTGGGGTTTGGTCTCCTGGACAGACACTAGTGATATCTCAGTCTGATTTAAGGCTTCTTCTTGTATCAAAAATTGAAATTTCTTGCTTAGTTCTGATGCCAACTAATGCTGTAATTTGTGGTGGCAAATATCTTTTCTGTTTAGCTCCTCTTAGCCCTGCGTTGCTCTGTTCTGTTGTGTATTCTGTTGCCAACACTCTGAAAAGGATGCTGTTATGTACCATGCAGTAACCACAGTGGACCACTGTATTGACTAGTATCTGCCAGTTGTTGTGGTTTTGGAGTTTCTCAGGTGGCCTACAAAGTCATTTTTGTGTTTACCCACAAATAGGAGCACAAATTCTGCTTTTTTCTATTTTGTCCTGCATAGGTGTGGCTCAGTAACCTGAACTGTTAAAACTGTAAGACAGGATAAATCTATGATATGACCCTTCTCCGAACTTTCTTCTTACCCAGCATGTAGATTAGTAGTGTAGGGACCTGTAGAAAGTGTATAAAGCTTCATTGTAATAAGTTGTCACCTGCTTTAGTTGTTCATTACAGACTATGTGGGCTTCTAGCCCAATTTAAGATGCATGCAGGCTTGCTGAATAGCTTGCATTGGGCATGAGAATTTTGACTTCTCCGAATGAAAATGAAACAGTGGGCTCCTCTTTTATGTATTATTTAAAAGTACAGTTGCCTTTTTCAGTAGTACTAAGGGTGCTCTGTTTACAAAAATGTTCTTAATAAACATTCTGTTAGTAAAGACATTAATAACCACCTTCTTTTACTTTTCTCAGACCAATGTGAGTGGGTAGTGGACTTCTTGGATATCTTACACTCCCACAGGCTGGAGACTCTCACAGACATGGGGAAATGACTGATTTAGTATAAAATTGCACATAACCAAGCACGTTGTAGGTAAAGTAGCCTGATGAGAAGACAATATTCATGTTTTCTTTTGGGAAAGGTAATAGGATTCCTACAAGACCCATAGCCCTTTTTGGGGTTTCACTAAGTAAAGGCTCTTGAATATATTCTAATTACATTCAATATATTCAAATTACATTTTTGTCTCTCATTTTCTTTTTACAGTGAGCTGCAAAAAGGGTTATGAAATTTGTTTTCTCTCTTGAAAGCAGTTTCATGTGCTTTGTCTCTTTTCCAACAGCAGCATCAAAATACCATTAGTATTCTTGTGGGGTTTATTAAAGAGGGAAGTTTTGAGTAACAAAATTGAGAGTGGAATCTTAACTTACTAGTAGTAAGAGCTCAGAAAATACTGGTGTTTTCTCACTATCCTTTTTGTTCTATCTCTATCCTTTGTTCTATCCTTTTTGTTCTTTGTGTCTTTGATAAGTTAATACAGTTCTCACCTGCCAACAAATCACTTGTTTTCTGTTCATAGTAGTTTTCTCTAAACTTCTACTTTGCAAGGCCATATTTAAGTGGCTTCTTAAAATGCTTCTAAGCTGTAGCATATACAGTATCTATTGCCAGTATTTTCTAAAAAAAAAAAAAAAAAGATATCAATTAATTTATTTCTGATTCTTATTTTGTACAAGACCACTTACAGTTAGTTAAGTCCTAGTTTTGACTTCGTTTAGTTTTAACTTTTGCTCTTGGTACATTCTAGTGTATAAGCAGGAAGAAGAACTATTGTTTCTATGGATTCATACTGTATTAAACTATACATTTCTGTGTAGTATGCATACAAGTATTTACATGTAGCTCATTTTCTGCTATGGCTATTAACAAACAAATTTTTTATGTTTAGAGCTGCACAAGTAAAGACACTTTTGATGTGGAAGCTGAACAGAAAAAGTGAAAGCTTTCTTCTTTTCTTGTCCTTTGTGGTAGAAAAACAATAATTATATACTGGGCTGAACTGAAACAATGAACTTACTCTAATGCTAAGATGACTGATTTGTGGTTATTTAGAAGAGAAGAAAGATTAATTGTGTTAGATCAATTTAGAAAAAGTCATCATTTCACTTAGGAAATGGTGATACTGTGAGTCAAAGTTACAATCTTGGATATTAATGTGTACTTTGTCCTTACAGTCGAGGTTTTGAACAGCAAACCAGTGACTGGGGTGTCTGGTTTGACATAACCTTGACATTGAAGTAACTATTGATAAGGATGTGGGGGCCATTCACTTTTGCAAAGGAAGAAGGAGGATAAGCTGTCATCCTAGGGTTTGTTGATTTTCTTTAGTGGGATTGTAGTTGTGTGCATGGAACACAGTGCTGACCTCAGGCATGGGCACTGGTGGTTGTGTCTGCCTCTTGTGCAGGTAGCTGCTCTTCAAAGCTGTTTGATCTCTCCTCATCTCTTCTGTGTCTTGGTCATCTGGCAGGACCTGCTGGGAGAGATCTGTGGTCCTGTGCTGCCACAAGGCACAAAATGCTCTCCCAGTCAGTTGTGGGGTAACCTGAGTGTCAGGAGCTTATCGGAGACAAAAGGAGGTCATCTGAAGGACCTGGCATTACATTAGCTTGGCTGGCATCCTCTGCAGATTACGTTGCCCCAGTATTAAATTGGGCAGCATACAAGCTCTGCCTATATGCTCAGCTGTCTGGTTTTCCAGATCTTAGAAAAAAGGGTTTTGTGTGAAGATGAGTACAGCTACAAGGGAAACCTATTTCTGAACTGGAGACAAATACAAAATAACTATCTTTATGATGTTAAAATATAAAGCACTCTCCCAGGGATCAAAAGATGATGCATCCAAGTAGCTCGATGTTTAAAATATAAATTGTAGGTAGTTTAAAGTATAGTAAAATAAATAGGTAGTTTAAAATATGAAGCACTCTCCCAAGTATCAGAAGATGATGCATCCAAGTAGTTGTTATCATTAAATTGTGTTCAAGTTTGCATCGGGATGACTTCTGATGTTATTACAGCATCTGATAGTGGAGTGACTGAAGACACCGTGCTTGTCCAGTCAGCAGATGAAAGGCTCCCTCTTCTGATAATAAAAAGGAGAAATGAGGAGAGGTTGCAAGCATCATACCCAAGACTGACTAGAGTAAGCAAGGTTTATTATGTGCTGCCAGTGTGTTTTGGAAGTTGGTTTTTTTTTTTTCTTATTAATCTCGTGTTTTATTTTCTTTTATAGTACAAAATCGGTTTTGGTGGATGTAGGATAAAACTGGGAATTACCTTCTCTGAGGTTCCTTTTGTGTTTTTGCAAAGTTATATATAGTATATGTTAATATGCTCGATTTCTGGTGCAGGCTAAAGATTGTCCCCATGCTGATTGGAGAACTGTAGACCATCTACATAAAATACAAGGCTGGACTGTTCTTGAAATGTCACTTTGCTGGTTTTGTTTCAGAATAAATTAAAAATCTCCTTCAGCTTTAGGTGAATGTAACCTACGTACATTTCCAAGATATGTGTAAGGGTATCATTTTGGGAGATAACATTTGTTCTTTGTTTCTACTATACAGTTCAAAAATGGGAAATATTTTTTGTACCATTTTTGTAATTTCTATACAAATAATCTATGTGAAAAATTAGTGTTCAAGAATTTCAGTATATTTTTTCCTGGGTGTGGACCTGAGTATATAAAAGGAAACAGCAAATTTCCTTTTTTTTTGAAGAACATGCTCTACATACCAGTTATAGGTCGCTTAAATTCATCATAAAATTGATAAAGTGATAACCATGCTTTTTTTTTCCATGTATCTGTTGCCTCCCTCTGTTACAGATGTTGTTTACATCACCTTTCAACGGCTAGAATAAAATTTTGCATAGCCATGTTTCTGATAATACCAGTTTCAGTGAAAAACTAAACTTTGGCATGATTAAAGAGTAACTATGGTTTTTAAGATTGCTGCCAGCATTTCTGTCACTGCAAGCTGAGCTGACCAGCTTGGAGAATGTTTAGATAGTAATAAAAAAGCTTTCACAGATACTGACACTTTCTGGTGTATAATGCACAATGCAGTTTTGCGTTCTAAATTCGTAATGTCTGTATTTAATGTGATTAACATTTGTTTGTCAATGGAAGCAATTTTAATACTCTCCCTGCTGATGTAAAGAAAAAACAAAACCTAAAAATAATTCAAAATTCTGCAGTGGACAAGTAGTTCTAAAATTTACCTAAATTTCATGTATCGTAAAATGTTCCAGTGACCCTTGAATCATTAATTCAACTAAAAATGTATTTTACTTTTGTAGGAACAGGGCTCTGCTTCAGTTTATACCAATGCAAGTCTTAACTGACTCTTCTGTGTATAGCTTTTATATCCTTGCCATCCTCCTTGCATCAGCAGTGAAGTCTTAAGGCTGTAGAGTAAGTCTAAGTAGTTAATCTGGTTGAAAAACAGGTTGACAAAAAAATAATTTTCAGCTAGATCATCTGTTTCAGTTGGGTGACCAGAAGTGTTACTAGTGACACACTTCAGACCAAGGAACAGTAGGAAAATGTGCAGCTCATAGTGAGAGTAGTGAGGGACTGTGGTAGTCCAGAGATAGGTTGGCATAAACTGCTGTGGAACCTCATGGCATCTGCTCTTGCATGCTTCGGTGCACTTCTGACTTGAGTAGTCCATTTTAGCTTGCTAGATCAGGTGAGAAATAACTCAGCAAGGAGTTATTGCTCAGCTTGTTCCACTGTCTCAGTTAAGAGTTGAAAGTGGTGTCTACAGTTGGCATTAGGTAGATGAAGGGTGCAAAGTGGGGAATTTTAGGGGCTGGAGAGATTGAGCTGTCTCTTTTCGGTAGTGTCAAGCTGGTGCATCTACTTAGCTACTTGTGTATTTTATTGTCTTTTGCAGTCCTTTTAGAGGGAGGGTTGAAGGCTTCGAGTCCTGCTCTGAACAACAAAATTGTATTAATAGGCAGGTGTTGGGGCAAATAATGCTTTTTATAAAGTACTTTATGATGAGTCTATTGTCTTACAAGTCTTACAAGGTTAAAGTCCTTTCTTCCCTGCTATTTGTGAGCTTTATGCAAGTTCTCAAAATTCAGGATTAAAATATGGATGAAGGGAAAATGTTTGATTCACTGCATGCTTATACTTAGACATTATCACTGCCATTGAAGTATTATCATTAGTTATGTGTAAAATATATATAGCATGCACATGTAAAATTAAATATTTATAGAATTAAATATATGTTTTAAAATCTCAGATACAGATTTGTAAGGCTGTATTTAGTTCTGTGGGATGACCAGTCTTTTTAAATTTCTTTATGTTCATCTTCCTGACCCCTTTATGCAATGTTGGAAACATGCTGAGGGTGGGAGTTGTTTCAGTACAAGTCTCATTCTAAATCATGTTGGAATAGTGAATCTTTTTAGAAAAACTTAGATAGTATCCAAATATCTAATCGTAAACGTTATTCTATCTACATGCCATTCAAATCTCAAATTAGAATTTTAAAATCGCAAAAAAACACAGAAGAACCCCAAACCCTCAGTGGTTTTTTTTTTCTTTGTTTGTCTTTAATTCCTTTGTTCAACCAATTTATGCTAATAATCTATTGGAAAAAATAAAATGAGAATCGCCTCCCAGGCTGGCTGGCTGCATACAGAACATTTACACACAATTCACCCAAGGCCAGCAGAGAAGGAAGGTGGGCCCATGGCAGCCAGCATTTAGACTGGTGTCAGTCTGACAGCCATCTGCCACTTCATAGTGGTTTTCTCAACACTGCTTGGTCCATGTGGGGGTCTGGGTCAGTTCACTGAAGCTTACAGAGAGCAGGTTTTCATGTAGAGGTGAAGGGAGTGGCTCAAGTTAGTGCTGTGGCAAGCAGAGCTGCCATGGCATGGTGTTGGGGCCCACGAGTGGTAGCACAGGGGCAGAGGTTGCTTTCTCGGAGGAGGGGATGCTGTAGCACTCTGTTCCTTTCAGCAGCAGTTGGATTTCATCTTTTTTTGGTTGCTGAAACTGCACCCTGTGAGCTGGTGATAGCTGCTGGTGGGCGAGGGCTGCCATGTGGTTCTGCAGGGCTCACCCTTTGCAGTTGCAGTTTCTGGCTTCCTGCAGTACCTGCAGCAATAACCAGCAAGACATTTGCAATAGTTTTCTCTTAAAAAATAATAAATATAATAAATTAACAAGACATTTTGTTTACTGACATTCTCTAGATTTTTACTTAAGAATGTACATGCCTCTGCTCTGCTTTTTCCTTTAAGAAAAAAGTTTGGGTTAAAGTAAGTTTAGCCAGATGTTGTGATGGTTGTGGATATTACCAAAGCTATGTCCTGGTTTGGAAGCATCAGTTACAGTTAGCTGTGTAAGAGCTATATTTGTATGTTGAACTAAACTTTTCATTCCACCCTCTGTGGATGAATGTGGGGTTTAAGTTGCACAAAATTAAATAGTCTCTTTATGGGAGTCATAAGTAGTGCAGAGTGTGTGGGAACTTAATACTACCACAAGGAATAGACACCCATGTTTTCTCCTAGAATGATTTAAATCGTGTGGCATTCCTAATACTGTCTGAGATGGAAATGCTAAAGTTGTCCAAGAAGTCGTGTAGACTATCAAAGCCTATGTTATCAAGGTAAATATTCAGTTCACAGTCTTGCCTGCGAAAAAGGAAAGTGTTGCATTTAAGTAAGAGGAGAAAAGGACTCATGGGTCTAAAAAGCATTTGAAAAGTGATGAAACAACAGATTTTTTTTTTTCTGTCTGTTTTAATCACAGTTGTGTAAAGATGTGCCTGTAATGTAAACTGAAATATTTGTAATGGAAAAATATCTTCTGATAATAGTAAGACCGGGGACTGAGAATTCTTACAAATTTCTGGAGAAGCATCCTTTAAGTCATAAAGGCTATGATGGACTTGAAGTACTGGAAAATTCTGGTGGCAGGAGTATGGAAAATTAATTTTTTTTTTTTTTTTTTTTTTTTTTTTTTTTTTTTTTGCGGTAATGGTTTTAAAGGGGGAAAAAAAGGGTGCTGTTTCTTAACACTTATGTCCTCATTATATATATATATCCTTAAAGAGGAAGTGTTCAATGTGCGGATGTATAGAAGCTGCTGTAGATACAGAAAATAGTTTCGACCGCAGTATCAGTACCCGTGGACTTGGTGTGTTTGCTGTTTATCCTTGGAGAGGTACTATCTTTGTGGTGTGCTTGCATGCTAGCATAAGCAGTGTATGAATAGGTTTTAATATTTTGTCATTGTTTAAAATTCAAGGAGCTTCTTAATAGCCTTGTAGGAGTCCCAGGTTTCTGTGGACAGGATGCAGAGACATGGTATTTCTTAGCAAAAGAAAGGAGTGCACATGTGTGGTGATGGGGTGTTCTGACTTTCTATTTCATATTTTAGTACACAATAGTTTGAGAAGCATGGGGTAGCAAGAAGTGGTTATAAACTGGCTTTTCAGAAAAAGATGCAAATGTTTTAGTTGAAACTAGGTATAAACCATAGGTAATAAACAGTAAAAGTATATTGCTGGTGCTTTAATTAGATGCGGCTGCAGGCCCCTGCCTCTTCACTTGAGACTATGCAGAGTTGTATTTTTCTCCTAATTTAATATTGAACATCAAGCATAATGCACCTGTTTGTTAGTCTAGTTTTCCAAAATAAAGTTGTCAGAGTTTACTCCATAAGTTGCCTGGTAAAAAATATAAATAAACCTATGTGGAAAAAATAATATTCTCACTAGAATGAGCATCTCACTTGGCTCTTCAGCAGTTTCCTGTGTGTGGCAACCATACACTGGTTGGTTGTTCACATGAGCTGTGTCTTAAGTGCTGCTGGTCCTTCAGGCATCAAGATTCTTTCCAAAACAACTCCTAAACTCTGGAATCTTGGCTTCAAATGATGATTCAACAGGTCAACAAAATATACAAATGGTCTCTTTGCACACATTAGGACCAAGCTAGAGACCAGAATGGTTAATACAGCTAAGTGTTGTTCTTAAATCCATAATTACAGGTGATGTAGTAGAACTAAGGAGGTCTAGTTGTGAATTACAAACCTTCTGCATGGTGCTCTGTACGTGTACTATTTGAAAAAAGGTCCTTTCTTCAAAAGTATTGTTGACTAACAAACATTAGTCTGTCCACACTGTGCTGCTCTCCAAAAGGCATTAGAACAAAGGGAAGAGATCAAGGTTGCACTCGAAGTTTGCTGACTTGACAGGTGAAGGCTCTTTGTCAGTGGTAATATCTTCATAGCCCTCAGTGTCCTCATTCTTTTATTTTCTGTCACTGTCATCAACATGAAACCTGGACTTCTCTAATTCTTAAATAGAAATATCTTATGAAGAAACAACTTGAGTAGGCTTTAGCAGCACTAGTATGCTTTACAATTTACTACACAACTTGTTTTTGAAGAAGAAAACTTACAGATTTGCAGCCAGTTGAAGGAGTTTGTCATTAGGTGAAATTATGGATGGATTTTGCTAATGAAAATGTACAGTGCCATCTCTTTAGTCTGTCCTGCCTAAACAGTTCAGCTGTATTCCATGGAAGTCTAAATCCAGTAGTTGTTTCATTGCTTACTAGAAGCTCCCTAGGTACCTTATGTTGCTTTTTCAAGGATATTCACTATAACTTGAAGTCCATAGAGAATTCCCATATAGTTAAGATTGGTCAGGTCTGCAGATGCAGAGGTATTTCAGCTCAGTGTGCACTACTCATACTGTCATGCATGATACAGGAGGCTGTAGCTGAGGCTGTCTTCTGTGTCTGAGTATGAACTTTCATGTTTCACTTTCCTACAGTTCAGAGCCTGTGATGAGAAAGAAATAAAGCTCATACTCAGAATCATGTTCCAAGGCATTCTTTGTCTTTATCCATTGTCTGTATGCTGTAAAATCTATATATATTGTAAGGAACAGGATCTGGAACCCCACTTAGACCTTTCTTCTGCCTCCCACCATCCAAGTGCTTCAATACAAAGTCAAAAAAGAGTCAAAACTTCATCAGCTCATTTTCTGTCTCTGTACCTTTCATTCTTAAATGAATAGCAGCTTTGGTCTGCTAAAAGTGGTGGAAAGTGCTTTTTTTACTATATGCTATAGGCTGGCAGAGCACTCACAGGAAATGTGAACTCAAAGCCTTTTGGGGCTGAGGAGGGAGCAGAGTTACTTTGTGCTGTAAAATATCTGGGAACCATCACCACCCTCGCTTATGCAAACTGTGTCACAACTGAATCTACCACATTTTAATTTTTTCAAGGTGGAGAGATGTCACATACAGAAACTTTCTAATCTACAGTTGTTCCAAAATTGGAACCTCTGTTGTTCTGATTATAGAGGAAACCTGCGTGGTTTATCAAGAGAAATCTCTTACCCCATAGACATCACTGAATCCAGGCACCTAATGTGAGTGGATTTGATTCTAGTGTAATTCAAATAATGACCAAAAATATACTTTTCAGGAAAAATACATAATTGATTTTTATTCCACTATTTAGACCTGTCAGTAAGTTGAGTTGTTTCTATGAGATCCAGGAACAAGTATCAATAAATTCTGTATAAAAGGAATGATACAGTCAAACCATGTGAATGCTTGTGAAGTTGACTGTTCTGGCTTGAAGCAAGTGTGTTCTACATAGACTAAAAAACACCCTACACTGAGGGCACAAGCTAACACCATACACAGCCTTCCAGATCTGTTCTCATGAGCCGTGGCCTCAGCCTGCTGGTACTTGTACAGCAATATTTTCATGTATTCAGTGAAAGAGGTGAAGAGGTGATGTGATGAAGGTGTTCACGCTGGGTTTTCTTTAGTGGTTTTGAACCTACTATTTTAGAACCTATTTAGAACCTAATACTGATTTTTTCCTATTTAATCCTTTCCTTTTTGGTAAATTTGAACTGACTTTATCTGTTCAGAATTATTTTAGACCTGCATGTTTGAATAAATTATAAACTATTAGCACATTAATTCACATTAATTGTGTTACCCGTTTTTTTTTGTTTTTTTTTTTTTGATTCCAGACCCTTCTTAGAGATCTTATGAACTAATCAGTGAATCAGTGTCATACACTAATTGTGGCAGATCTCCTCCAGTATGGTTTACAAAGGTTCTGGTTTCCTAAACCTAAGCAGAAAATTAGTTTCCTGTATCCTAATTCTTTGTAGTTAAAATTTATGTATTAACTGGTTTATTATATATTAACTTACTATGCTCCAGTAAAACAGTGCTTATGGAAGTGCTTATGATTATTTGGTCACTATGCTTCTTTTATTTCGTTAACTTGGAGATAATAACGAACAGAAATTAAGTCCAATGTGAATACTTCTGAATCTTTTATCCTGTAGCATAACAGTAGCTGAAGTGGCTATGCCTTAAAGCTTTTTCAGAATACAATTTGAGTAAGCAGGCTTGATGTGATTAAATTTTTTGTGTAAAAGCTGTTTCAGTGCTAAAGAATTTATTATTCTGCATAGTAATCTGGATTAATGCCCCATTCTTTCCATATTACTTAAAGCAGTTCAAAATGTGTTCTGTTTATGTCTGTGAAGTTGTCAGGGGAGGAAGAACATGATGAGTCTTGAACCATACTGTTGGTAGGCCAGTAGTAGATCCATAGGCTGTTGAAGGCAGGCTTACTTCTAGCATTTCAGTTTGAACTGGGGTACTGCAGAGTCCTGCTTTTGAGACTAAACTTCCATTGTCCTTCTTGACTGTTTCTATCAAATTCACTTTCCCTACATGGGGATACTCTGCTACCTCATCTCTGATGGTGCAAGATGGGGAGCTGGGCATCTGTGAGGGGCAGTCATCATAGGACTGACTCAGATCAGATCCAGGGAACAAAGAGTTTTGCAGGATGGGATGTTTTGCTTCTTTGATTTACATTTCTTGGTTTTCAGCCATCAGCATTTATCCCCAAATCTCCACTTCTTCAAGGAAGAATGCATCATGTAGTTTCTTGATCTGGTGGTCCTGGAATTTATTGTGCAATAAATAAATAAATAAAGCAGTGCATCCCAGTTATAATTCAGTATTACAGTAACATTCCCATTGATTAGGTAAATCAAGATAGCTGGTAAGACCACAAATGAGGAATTACCCATGTAAGATTAATTTGCAAATCTGTACCACAGAGTTGGAAGTTTTGATCCAAGGTAGCTCCTTGGTGTGAAATGCTTTTAATTTCTGTACCTCTGCCTTTCTGAACAGTATACTTCTCTCAAGGCAGTGCAACAGGATGCCATCTTGCCACTTTCCTTTACAGTGAATTGTATTGCTGCTTTGTTGTAGAGGCAGAGGTGCTCAGAGTTGCTGAGTGTAAGCAAGTTGGGGGTTGTAATTAGCAACATCTGTTGCTGGAGTTCTGACCATTAGGAGTGCTGACAAAGATGTGGGTCATTGCTGGAGGTTTCTAGTGTGCATATCATTGCTGTCCCATGTCACCAAGGTTGTTTGGTTTTCACCAGTTAAGAAAATAACTTTGTCTTCCAAAATTTTTTTTTTTCCAGAAAAGTGAATGGGTTTGCTTTTGCCAGTCTGTAAAATTCGTGCTGAAAAAAACATGGCCTTCATCTAAAGCTGGTAAACCTTATTGGAGTGGAGGAGAAAGAAGCTTTTTTAGCAGGGTAGCCGTCAGGTCTTGAAGCAGGCGTCTCCAGAGAGACTCTATGCTTATTTTAGAAACATGTCTCTTCCTGCTTTTTATGATCAGAGCCCTGATGACTGGGGGTGGGGGCTGTGTGACCATGATAGTCCAGCATAGAGCCATAGACTTTGGCTGAGAAGCAGTATCCTTTGCTTTTTTGCCCCATCCCCATCTCATCACCTTGACCATGCCAGGGCAAGCATTTTGTCTACCCAGATGCCTGAAACTCGCCACTTTCTTATTCGAATTAGTGTTTCAGACAGATCTTTCTCTTGCTGTAGCTGGGAGCTCAGGGGCTGCACTGATGATAGCAGAAAGGAAAGCAATAAAAATAATCAGCCAGGAGGTTGACTAGCAAGGATGAATTATCAACAAGGAAGATGGGGCAGTGACTCTTAAGTGATTTAGACCAGATGAAAGTAGCTGTAAGCATAATCTCGGCTCTAGGAGGAATTGATTTAATTTCTGAATCAAGCCTTTAAACAGGTAAAAATACAGCTGATGCAAAGAAGTGTCAGTCTGTGGGAAGCACAAATGCTAGTCCAAAAAGTGTGAGCTTGTTACCTACCTTCTAGATTTCTGTGTGCCATTAGAGCAGTGTGTGGGGATGTAAACAAGTAGTTTGTCTGGTTATTGCCTCAAAAAGGTCTTCTCTGCACAGCAACTCAACCTTAATGTATGTTTAAATGTTTCCCCTGTGATCTGAAGCGTGTTTATGTGTTTCAATAGGAACCTTTGCAGCAAGACACACTTAGTACCTGGTAGAGGCAGATGCCTTGCAGTGTTCTCCTTTTGCTTGGCGTTGTCTTGGTGGATGCCAAAGTCCTGGGTCAGATTAGGAGCTGCTCAGCTGAGTGGAACAATACAGCCATGGCATAATGGCTTGTTGTTAATTTTGCCTTAATGTCGGTATAAAATGTGGCACAGATGCTATTGGTGTCCTAAAAAACAAATTTTAAAAGCTGGAAAAAGCTTTAGTGCTATGGAGTAGTGAACCTGATTTCTAAAAATCTTGATGATTAGCAGAACACAAAGGTGCTAAACATTTGATTTGTGAATTTAAAATTAATCTCACTAAGGAGAGTTAATCCTTCTTTTTCTTGTTGTCAATCACTCATTTCAAATTAGAAGCTCCAGAGGTTTTAAATCAAAGTTGATTTTAAATCAAAGTGATCTTCAAGCACTACTGTTTGTTGAGACAGCAGAAAAAAGACTTGGAAAGCAATGAGTCCAAACATTCAAGGTTATGTCCCTGTTTGTCATCTTAATATATTTAACAAAAATAGAGTACAGTTTGGAAAAGTGCAGAAATAAATTTTTTAATCGGTGTTTCAATAGCACACCATTTGCAGCCTTTTAAAAAAGATTCAACCAGTGATACATTTATTAAAGAGAACTCGGATATTTTTCAAGGATTGAATTACAAAGGGGAGAACAAGTATAATAGAAAATATGTAAATGTTGCCCAAAAATTTCATTTATTTCTTGTTTGTAACAATGGGTCCTTTTCTGTTCCCGTCATCTGTGGTTGAATACAGACAGAGGATTTATTTCCAGCTCCACCAAGTTTTCAAAGGCTTCCTTTAGCTGCCTAGCGTAGTTAGACATCATTTGTTTTGGTTTGTTCCCTTAATAGAAAAATCTGCAACAGTGCAGTAACCAGTGACTTGCAGGAGGATGTGTTTGACACTGTTTTTACCAGACTGCTGCAGTGCTGAGGAGGAGTTTGCATTAAAGAGCAATCACAATTTAATCCAAATTGGCAAGTTTTTGCTCAAGTGTTTCGGCAGATGGAAAAGATGTTAAGGAGTCGAGGTAAAGGAAGGGAGTTAGCATGTGTGTGTCTGTGTGTGTGTCTGTGTGTGTGTGTGTCTGTGTGTGTGTGTGTCTGTGTGTGTGTGTGTCTGTGTGTGTCTGTGTGTGTGTCTGTGTGTGTGTCTGTGTGTGTGTCTGTGTGTGTCTGTGTGTGTGTCAGGGGAGGCATCGGGCCTCAGGAGAGGCCTTGGCTTAGCCCTTATATGGAAGAGGACATTTTCCTTGTTAACTTTACCGGGAGTCTGTGCCCAGAACTACATTCATCATGCAGATGCATTTCCACAGGAACGTTTCTCTTCCAAACGGTCTTAGTCATAGTTTTAGCACTGTGTCACATCTTCGCGGACTTATTTTTATAGCTTGCATGGTCTTGCTGTGCATCCGCTGCTGGTCTGCCCTAAAAAGGTGAAATGTTTATAGTTTTCTCGTTCTGCTTAACAGAAAAGAGAACTAAACTGGTGTCCGCAGCTCAGGTTTTTTTCTTACGGAAAAGCCTACCCCATGTACTGTGTTGTACTTGAAGCAAAACTTCTAGAGTAGCAAAATGCCCCCTCATTAGTGGGAATTAAGGTTTGTTAAACGTAGAACTTACTTATCAGAAAAGGAGATATCTAAAAGTCAAGCAGCCTGGTCAGGCTTTCTACTCCAGGATCCTAGTCCAGTAGGACCATGTAGCTCATGTCTTTCTCTAACCTTGATTCAGACCCTTCATCTGTTTTCCACTTAGATTTGTTGGGTCGTGGTTCCCCTCCAATCAAGATGGGTGGTTGCTCAGGGTTGGATTAGGTAATTGTTTATGGGGGGGATCGAGTAAAGAGTGTTCAGGAAAGATGTTTTGAGAATGAAGGGCTGATCACCTCCTCAGCAACAGATGGAGGGAAAAATTAGATATGTACAATAAACAATGCTCAAAAATTAAGTAGGATATAATTCACTGTTCAATATTATTTTTTTATCAGTAATTTCTTATGCAAATGTGCATAATATGTAGCAAAGTAATTCCACAGCAAGTTCTCTTAATTCGATGTCTAAAGTTCTCCTGGCCCTACCCTCTGGCTACAGCATCCACTAAAGAGTGGGCCAGAATGGTTTATTACAAAAATGTGAACCATCTAATAACTGTTGTTGGATACTATTTGTTAGTAAAGGGTTGGCTTTTGTTTGAAACTACCTCCACCACATTTTAGAGCAGCTGTCCCTTCTCTCTTAGGTCTGGCTGGATGTGCAAAGTACCAATAATGAATGATTCAAAATCAGTATGGGAAAACCAAAGCTCAGTTGCTGAACTTATTTAAACATTACTCATTTTGCAGCTAATTTAAAAGAGTACATCTTCTAGAAAATGACAGATTCATTTGAAGAGGCTGCCAAATCCTTCTTGGCTATATTGAAAGATATTTTTTAGGACAAAAAGGTATTAAGAATATTGTTTGCAGGATGACTGGAAAGGCTTTGGTTTGCAGTAATATTTTAGGATGACCAAGGGAATTGGCAGCCATGGTCCAAATTCTAAGAATTCCTATGAGTAAAAGAGAAATTAAATTTAAAATAGTACCAAAATTTCGAAGATGTGACTGCTGACCCTGGCTGGCTACCTGCTATTAGAGTAGAAGAAAATTTGGGTATAAAAAAGGTCTACTTCAAACCTGTTTTTAGGATGTAATACAGTCTCTGGAGTACTAACTGAAGTCTCACCACTAATTAGGGAAAATGACAAGTCAGTAACCCTGAATTGTGGTTTATAAGCATTCAGATCTTGTCTCATAAAACATGCAGATAATACAGCTTGTGTGCATTTATTTTTTCTGCCAGGTTTTAATTAGGATTTATAGCATCAAACAAAGGGTAGAGTGTTTTTTCCTTAATTAGGATAGTACCCATTAGGTCTCTGTTAACTAAAAAATTAAAAAAGAGACTGCATTTATATTGAGGATGCTTTACATTGTGTATTGTGAGAGGAAATATCCAGTTTGGAGTATAAGGTGCAAAATTAGGCTGTAAAATGCCCTTTGAAGGAAAATAAACCTCTAGGCAAAGGGCATAGAGGTTTATCTTAAAACAGAGACTTTAATAAAGAAGCTCCATTTCCATCTTGTATTTCTGTGATACCTTTCTCTAGAAGTCTCTTTAGTAACATTCAGAGCATAAATATTTTTTATAAAATATTAACAGATTATTTTGTATTCTTGCCCCCACTGGGACTGAACAGCATTTCCAAATTTCTTGTAGCTTGCTGGCTTACATAAGAGTATTTCAACATAATTTAAGAATTTACCCTGTTAGATGTTTTCTAAATACAGTTTAGCCTACTAACATGGTTGTATTAGAGCAAAGCTATCCAGCAGCTGGTACAACTGAAATAATTTAATTCGTGTCTGCTCTTTTTTCATTGTCTCCTCTGAAACATGGTTTGTGGTTTCATGCAACTATTTTTTTGCTTACTCATTAGGAAAAATCATACAATTTGGTCTTCTGCTTTTGTATTTCAGACTAATTTAAAATTGCTCACGTGGGCTGGCATCCTCTGTTGCTTGTTATGGAATGGATTTGCTCAGCAAGGTAAGTGACTCGGGTTTCATTGCAGTGGTTTAATGTTGCTTTAAAACTCTATATAGATATAGTTTTCACAGCTTTATGGTAATATGCAAGTGCTTTATGGTAATATGTCAATCATATCTCATAGGAATAAGTCATTTGTAGTTAGAACTTAGTTTACAAAGACAGAATGAAGGAAACTACCATTAGCACCTTTTTTTGTAAATGAAGTGACTGATTTGTGTATTTTGCTAGGTGGAAGTGACTGCATAAAAGCTAATGCAAAATCATGTGGTGAATGTATACAAGCAGGACCAAATTGTGGTTGGTGTACAAAACCAGTAAGTGTTGCAAAATTCCTTTTATTGCTTCTTTTTCTTTCCTCTTGGCTTCAAATTTTGGTAAATACACATCTAGAGATGTCTTGTTTTGTTTATAATACTTTCTGGTAGCTTTTCAATGTGTTACTAATTTGTACATAAAAATTCAGATACTGTGATTTTCCTTCTGTCCTGGTTTGAACAGAATTGCTTTTTACAATGTGTTTACTTCTACTTCTCCAAATCCCAAGCATGTACAGACCCTACAGACTGTCTTAAGTTATTTTAAATCATTCCAACATGGAATCTGTCTGGGTATATTTAATTATATTCTTCCAGTGACATTATAGTAAGGGGTAATTTTAGACATAGGTGGAGTGGGGGAGGAGATTGAAGGGTTTTTTTCTTCTATACAGGGCTGATGTTAAAAATTTAGTTTTCTGTTGTTGGTTGACTTGGAAGGAGGATAGGAGATTGGTTTATGTGGGTGAGTTGTTTGTTCCAGTATGGAACATAAAAAGAGTTCTTTCTTATGTAATGAAAATTAAATTCAGAAAATGCAAACTGTAATATGATCTTAAAATGTATGAGAGAACCAGTATACTCTGTCATCTTTAAGTTAGAAACAGAAGAAGATGTTTGTTAATAGAAACTCTGAAATTTTCCTGTTTCTTGCCAGAATATGATAATGTATATTTATTTCCATAAAGTACCTGTTTACTATTCCCCAAACCAGCTTGTAAAGTTTAAACAATTAAATGCCTAATTTTAAAATTTGGCCTTAAGCTTTCAGATATGTTTTAAGTCCTAGTCATCAAGAACTGACTGGCTTTAAGGTATACTTATTTGTAGGCATGTGTTTTGGGGGGAAAAAATCAGGATTGGGAAGTTCCTCATTTAGAAGCCTCGTTTATTTGTATTTGAGGTTAGAGACTTTTTTTTAGGTATGAGATAATGGTAATCTGTTGTCCAGAACAAAGTTATGTGCTGGTTTTGCTTATGGATCTTACTTTTGGATGGAATTTCCCCAAAATAATAGTTGTTGTCTGTCTTTCCCCTGCTCTTTCAGCATATTGTCATTATTGTGCCAAGGTACACTTACATGAACTTTAACTAAAGCCTTTTTTTTTTTTTTTTTTTTTTTTTTTTTTTTTTTTTTAAAAAGTTAGAAGGGAGGGTAGTTGCCAAGTGGGCTCTACAAATAGATTCATGTTATTGACAGCTACATGAAGCTGAGAGGTTTTCCACCTGATACCACTTTTAGAGAAGCCAGTTAAAAAGGACATCTTGCTTCTGTCCAAGGTAGCATTGGGCATTTTTTTTTGTCTCATCTTGCTGATATCTTGTACACAGATAAGTATAAGTAGATGGAAGCTTCTGGACTAAATAGTAGTCACTGGTGTGTTTAGTATAATTTAACATAATTAACACTGTGTGTTTTATTACTGAACTTTAAAAAAAAAATACGGAGTTGTTGTAAAAAGTGTTATCATGGGTAGAGTACAACAAATGGCAGCTAGATGTAAACTTGATACTCTTTTTACCTGTGTAATGTGTTTTCTAGGACTTCTTGCAAGAAGGAGAGCCAACATCTGCTCGATGTGATGACTTGGCAGCACTAAAGAGTAAAGGCTGTCCTAATGATGATATAGAAAATCCCAGAGGTGACAAATTGACGCTTGAAAATAGAGAAGTGACAAATCGTAAGAAAGGTGCTGCAGAGAAGCTGAAACCAGAGGCCATTACACAGATCCAGCCACAAAAATTAGTACTGAAACTAAGAGTTGGTAAGGACAGTTTCATTCTAATTTCCGGATACTTTTTCTGTCACCACCACATATGCATTTTTAATATTGAATATATTCATGTTTTGTTACAGAAACTAATATTGTTCAGGTAACCTGAATGACAGCAGGAACATTCAGACTAGCCCCCAGGTGTTTAGATATTCCAGCTACACTTTGGTTTTCTATGAAAAATTAGGTATTATCGCTTCTTTCAAATAAGACTTATGAGAGAATAGATACAGTATGGATTGATGCATGTACCAGAAAGGTTGTTCTGGTTTTGGTATTTTGTACTTGCTTCTCTACAGTGTGAATTCTTAGAATGAAAGTAGAGGAGTGCTTAAAAACTTACAGAAGTTATGAGAACATTGCCTTTTCCTTGAAGTGTTGCTGTAGCCTAAAGTCTGTGTGTCTGAATGGAAGGTTTAGTATTTATGCAGCAAGGTTTTTTGGACTGCTGTGTAGAATACTTTCCAGAGGCTAAAGGAGTGGACACAGGACTGTAATAATGAAAACAAAGTGGTTGTGTACCGTTTCTAGCCCCAAAAGAGAACTTTATTTCATTCAAAAGAGGGGGGGGGGAAGCTGGGCTAATAGCTTGTACAGTACTTGAACATAATGGAGATTGTCCTAGGTGTACTGCAGGTACATTCAACAGCTACCTTGTATTTACCTGGGATAAGAGCCTCTATTCAGGGTCAGCTGCTTGGTGGTGATTGTCTTAATAAATACATGATCTGAAGTAGCTTATGATGAGGAGAGGAAAGGAATGAAAATAATTTAGCTATTTTGTTATTTCCCCTATTTATTTCTAATTTGACCCTTTCAGCTTTGAAACAAATTTTCCCACTGTTGAGACAGATTTTTTTTTTCATTGGAACATACAATAGACCTGAACAACCAGAACCTAATTACCTAAAGCTTATTACTCTGTTTTGAAGCACAGCTCTTGTTCTTAAGTTCTTTGAGAGACTGTGTGCTTGCAAAAGAGGATGTTTGCTTTCTGTACAGGCTCTTTTAAGCAGTACTGAAAGAAAATTTGCAGTTTTTAGGTTTGGTTTTGATTGTTTTGTTTTTGCTAAGGTGCTTTCTAAAAAAACCCATGCTGTATAGCTGCATGATCCATATGCTATTCACTTTGGCCATTGAATTGTTTCCCCAGTTTGCAGATTTTGTTAATATCAAGCAAATGTTCACTAATTATTAAGCAGGCTTAATCAGCAGTGATACCACCATTTAACTTCAGAGATTGAGGGGAAAAATTCTGTTTCATATATAATGTTCAAAAGAATACTCCTCCGTTTTGCAGTGGGGGAAGTGGGTGTAATTCTGCTGTGTCTTTCAATGTGAGAGACTACAAGTTTCTGTAGGCAAAACTTGGGATCTGGGCTTACAATTGCAACAAGTAGTAACTTGCCATCATCTCACTGCCATTTCTGTGTATTGCATGTAAAGTAGCTTGAAATTTTTCATACAGAATTGATTTTTCTTTTATAAACCTATTTAAACAAAGTGTGTGTTTTTAAACTATACCCTGGGAATTCTAGGGATCATCTTGAATGCAAATAGACGTTGAAAATTTGTTCTATTAGATCTTACAGGACCTATGTGAAAATTAGTGCAAGTATAAAGATTTGAAATTGCAGCAACTAAGAGAGGCTTCATTTTTGGCTGACTAGTATTTTTGAAAATAAATTGCCTTGGAAATACAAAGTTGGGTATTTGAAAGAAGCACTTCTTGAATTTTTTTTCATCTTAATTTGATGTTAAGCATTTAAATTGACAGCAAAAAAAAAATCACTCACTTAAGTTCAGAACCTCCAAAGCTCATTCAAAGATTTTAATTCTTGCCAGTACATTTGCAGAATTTTTAATGGTTTCTGTTTGTTATTCTAATCTCTGAAACAGGGGAACCCCAGACGTTTTCATTAAAATTTAAGAGAGCTGAAGATTACCCCATTGACCTTTATTATCTTATGGACCTCTCCTATTCCATGAAAGATGATTTAGAGAACGTGAAAAGCCTCGGAACAGCTCTGATGTTAGAAATGGAAAAAATAACTTCAGACTTTCGAATTGGTAAGAAAGATTTGCCTATTCTGAAAAAAAAAGCCCCAAAAAATCTAGTTTCCTGCCTGGTGTTTTTCCTATGACTATGTAGGAAGAGTACTTTTTTTTTTAATTAGCAGTATTATGGCAGATATTCTAATACATAGAAGCTGCAAACAAGTATGAAATATATATATGATGTTAGTTCATCTGTAATGCATTTGTATTCTCTTGTATCAGAATATAAGTAAGACATTCTTCAATATATAGAGTGTTTATTTTTCTGTCTTAGGGTTTGGATCTTTTGTGGAAAAAACTGTGATGCCATATATAAGCACAACACCAGCCAAACTCAGAAATCCTTGTACAGGTGACCAGAACTGTACAAGTCCATTCAGCTATAAAAATGTGCTCAGCCTTACCAGTGAAGGCAATAAATTCAATGAACTTGTAGGTAAACAGCACATTTCTGGAAATTTAGATTCTCCTGAAGGTGGATTTGATGCAATAATGCAGGTTGCAGTTTGTGGGGTAAGTGTGTATTAGTTTTCTTCACTGCTCTATTAGATGAAATCATTTGAATACAGCCTTAGCATCTTATAGTGCCTGACATTGGAATGTTTCACTCAATGCTATGTGGCACCTCATGCTAGCAAGGCAAGGCAGACTAGGCAGGCTGCACAAACACAAGCTTTGCCTTTTGTAGAGATCTCTAGTGAGTGAATGAAACTGCAAAGGTGTTGATATGGAGGTCATGTTCACAACAGATAGATGTGTTCTGAAGTTTGGTCTAAGAGTCTAAATTCTCCTCAGAAGTGGATGAAATTCTGAGTAAACAACCATTTTCAAATTATTTCAAAGCTTTAGATGCTCCTTGTAGTTGTTTCGGAATACTTTAATCAACTGTAACTTCTAAAAGCTTCTCAGAAGTAGGTGGAAACCTGATTTTTCTTCATTTTTGAAGATCTGATCAGATCACTGCATTCTTCTTTGATGTTTTCATAGTCTGACAAACTGTGCATCTGTGTACCTCACAGACTCCTAAAAATCTGTACCCGATTTTACTGCTTTGTTACCGCAATATTATGCCGTTTATCATTTGAGTCATGACTTCCTGAAACAACCTGGAGTTTTACTTTAAATGTACAGTGTTAATCATAAGCCCTCTGGTTTTTGTTGTCTTGGGGTTTTTTAGGTTTGTGGGGGCTGGGAGTGGGGGTTTGTGGTAACTGCTATGTATGTGGACTTTTTGTGTGGCCTTCTTCCCTTGAATTAACTAGAGCTTCAATTTTGGAAGAGTATTTTAAAAAAAGGAAAGGGGTAGGTTGTGGAATTGGAGTTGTGGAGAAGGATATTAGTAGGATGGTGTAAAAAGGCAGTCCTCCAGGCCAGCACTGCACTGGGTGTGAATCTGAATTACATTGTCAAAGCCTGGTGAGTCTATAGAGCCTAATGCTGAGCAAGCCAATATGTTCTAATTCAAGACTGCACACACTGACATTGCCCTCTGTACTCATGCTGCATGGTAGTGACATAGAGGTGGGCTTGGGGACATTACAGAGATGAACAGACATTCCCAATTTCTGAATCCCTGTTGCTCTTCAGATACTCTAATGAGAACTGAACAAACCAATACGCTTCAAAAAAGAGCATTTTGTGCCTTTGGTAAAAAACCAACAGCAGATGTTTCAGAGCAGACATTTAATTAAATGCAAGTGCATTTTAGGTTTGAGTGAATTACATTGATTTAAAGAGTGACAGTTTTGCAGTATGATTTCTCCGAAGTCTGTCTGTTTTCCCATGCATTTATCTCTTGAGTGTCAGTCCCTGGTACAACATACCAAAAATCTATTTGTTTGTTTCCCAAGGAAGAAATTGGCTGGAGAAATGTTACAAGACTCCTAGTGTTTTCCACAGATGCTGGATTCCACTTTGCAGGAGATGGTAAACTTGGTGGAATTGTTTTACCAAATGATGGAAAATGTCACCTGGAAAATAATATGTACACAATGAGCCACTATTACGTAAGTCTTTACATCATCTTCTAGGAAAATTAATATTTTGTGGTTCTTAAGCTCAAAAAACCCTCATTATGTATAGTTTCAGGCTGATACAGCTTTTGAACTTTACCTGTTTACCTTTGTATTACATCAGTTGATGCTGGCTTACCCAAGGTGAATTCAGAAGTATTTTACTACTGTAAAATAGAGAGCTCCTTGGCCAGTTTTTTAAGATTGCTTGAAATCTTATGAAGCAAAATTTATGATAAAAGTATGCCTAGCAAAATTACCGTCATAGATTATTGATAGGTAAATCAGATTAAAAATGGAAAAAACGTGTGTCCTGGATGGGGTAAACACAACAAAAAAGTTTGTGTATTTATACATTCCTAAAGGTAAGTGAGTTGTTTAATAAAAAAACTAAAATCAATTTGGCTATACTTGATCTTCTCTTTATGAAACATTGCAAAAGGTAGTGTTTTTCACCCAGGTAAATCATATGGAAAAATACTGAATTAACGTTAAGATTAGGAATTTAACTTTGAGACTTTAAATGGCAAGGAATATAAGATAATCTTATTGTAGTCTTCTAAAAGACCGAACTTCACCTAACTTCATGGAGCATATATGGAGTCTTTTCAGTGCTTGTTTGTGTGCAGGGATTGTTTTCCTTTACAGTTGTAACATAAGCTGGATAATCAGAAGTCTTACAAATGTTCCTAAAAGTGATTTGTATTTCTGATGTCAAAATATCTGATTGTTTTCTAGCATGTGTACCAACTTTGAATTGTATTTTATGCTTGATTTTTATAGGATTATCCCTCTATTGCTCATCTGGTACAGAAGCTTAGTGAGAACAATATTCAGACAATCTTTGCTGTTACTGAAGAGTTTCAGGCAGTTTATAAGGTAAAAATAAATAGCATGTATTTCTGATCTCTACTTTTTCCTTCAAGAACTAAGACTGACTCAGATTTGCTCTGAAATCATTAGAATTGATGATTTGAAATTAAAAGTAGTATTGAAGTGATTGTGAAAATAACATTTTGCTATTCATATATTTGCTTTTTCGCTTGTTCAAGTTGATACTGATTGCAGGTAGTGTTTCCAAGGAGAAAATGCTCCTCTTCCTTGCCCTTCTCTATAGGTGAAGGGAATGAAGAACATATTTGCAGTGCCATTTTTTATGAACATTTTTACAGCAAAATAGCTGAAGGGGGTGTGGACAGTGAATCAAGAGACATGCTTATGAAAGAGGGTATTTTGTTCTTTGTGGTCTATTTATATTCCCTGTTTTTAAAATTAACTAAACTGCTGGATGTGATTGTGAAATAGGAAATGCCTGTGTAAAGGAGATGCATGTTTTCCCTTCTTTTAACCTAAGAAGGTATTTTTGTTGGTTTTTTTTTTCCTTTTTGTGTCTGGAAATCATCTTTTATATACATATCTTTAAAGCACTAGAAGTGTGGTGCTTCTTTAAGATCTTGAGGATCAACTGTCCATAGTCAACTTGTACAAGAGAAGGTCCATGTATTCTACTACCAAATTTCATGTAGTAGTGCTGTGTGTAACCTAAAAAATCATGGAAGATCACTAGCAACATTTTAGCCCTGTTTTTTGAAGTACTTTATCTTGACAGGTTAATCCTCTAAAGTGTTATATCACCATACAGGTATTTATAGGACGAGTTATACGTTGTGAATAAGGTTGTAATTTTCTTTATTTTTGTAAATATTGAAAGGAATTGAAAAATCTGATACCAAAATCAGCAGTGGGAACATTGTCTTCAAACTCCAGTAATGTGATTCAGCTGATCATTGATGCATACAATGTAAGTTCAAATTTTATTTAGGTGGTATTAATTTTCTAATTTCTAAGTTATGAATTTTTCAGACAGCTGCTCCAAGGTGGATTTTTTTTTCCTACAAAATAGGAAATTAGTATACTAAATTAAAAGTACACTGCCATTGCAGTAATATGGTATTAGACGTATAGACACTACAGCAATAGGAGGTTAGATGACTATAAAGAAGCTCTCAAAGCTGGTTAAAACACAGTTAAATGCTATCAGCTGTGCTTTCCCTTTCAAAAACAAATAAACCACTGAAAACAACGCACTGTTTCTACAGCACCCTCAGTTCTTTTCCTTCCTTCCTCATGGAAAGGAAAAGGACCATGTTGCAACCTCTCGACTCCTGGGTTGGGCTCCAAAAATTCTCTTCATGGCTGTGATGTATAAACCACCCCCAATTCTCCTTAGGAATACATGGGGCCAGGAATGTCTGTGGAGACCTGACCTGACTCTGCCTATAAGTGTTCAGCTCTGAGAAGGGGTCACCGTGGGCAGCTGTGGGCTGGTGTTTCTCCCCACATTGGAACACAAATAATTCCAGTGCTTCCATGGTTTTGATGCATAGACTGTGTGTAGTGGTACAGTGTCTTTTTTTTTTTCAGCAAAATGTTTATGCAGTTTAGTTTGAAGTTAGCAAATATCTATTGTTTTAGTCCCTTTCTTCAGAGGTCATCCTGGAAAATACTAAGCTACCAAAAGGAGTGACAATCAGTTATAAGTCCTTCTGCAAGAATGGAGTCAATGGCACACAAGAAGATGGAAGGAAATGTTCTAATATTTCAATTGGAGATGAGGTAAACTTATGGTATACGTGATGCTACTCAAAATTAATTTAAAATGTCCAACACTCAGTATCTTTTTTTTTTTTTTTTTTTTTTTTTTAGACAACCTCTAGTAATGTGGGACTCCCATTTCTTTTTCTTTGCAGGTTTTATTTGAGATTAATGTAACAGCCAATGAATGTCCAAAAAAAGAACAAAATGAAACATTTAAAATTAAACCACTGGGATTCACGGAAGAGGTGGAAATTAATCTCCAGTTTGTCTGTGAATGTCAGTGTCAAAGTGAAGGAGAACCTAATAGTTCAGCCTGCCATGAAGGAAATGGAACATTTGAATGTGGTGCATGCAGGTAAATACATTTTATTTATTTATAAATAAATTTTAGTTTTGCAAAAGGAAAATGCTAGCAAGACCTTTGTTTCCTTACTCAGGGTTTATTTTGTTTTACTATTTTATTTTAATTTTTTTAGTGAAGGGATAAGAATTACTGATACACAACTATTTCTTCTAGGAAATTTTAACGTGCTGTCTTACCTCTGCAAATAATCCATATGCTGGAATTCATAGTACTGATCACGAGCTTGTCACTATACTTCAAGCCAGAATTTTAATTTGTCCTTCAAGTCAGTTCTTTAAATGATACTGGTCTTACTGATTTTCTGTGTCTGGCTTTAATTTTGAGGTCCACATAATACTGAAAAATTACGGATTTTTGGAACAAAATGAATGGAGTTGATCTGAGATTTTTGCAAGTATTTATACTGATCTAATTAAATATCTCTAAAAAGTCATAAAAGAACAAACTTTTAATTACACCCACAATCTCTTCTGCATACTTTATTTTGAACCCTTTGCTGTCTTGTTACCATGTTGCCCTTCACACTATATAAAACCTATTTGTATAAATACGCCTTTGAAATGACCATTACTGCCCATCACAGGGTTTTAATTAGCTTAGGCGTATATTCTTTATTACTCATTTGAAAATTAAGGTAAATCTTACTGGATTTTCTGGAATTGATGACACACAATGAAAGCAGAACAAAATCTTCATTTCAGTGGACACTGAAGACCAGCTTAGTAGGTCAAGGTTTTAGCCTTTTTTTTTTTCTTTCTTTCTCCAAGAAACCTGTAGCAAAAGTGAAAACTTGGCATGAGAATGATAAGAACAGAATGAATTTGAGTACTTTTGTAGAAAAACAAGATTCAGGACTCTGGAAAACAATAGTGGTTCCTTCTCAATTAAGTGTTATTTCCTAATAAAATTTCCTCTCATTCCTCATGGTTTAATATATGACTATTAATAAACATAATATATGGCTATTAATAAATAAAAATAAATCAAAAGCTACTGAGCAGAAACCTAGGGGTCCTTTGGCTTAGATCTGACTAACATCTAACTGATAAATTTGTTAGTGGTAGCTAATGGGGCATTTGAAAGACTGCGATATGGCTCTCAAACTTCTTAGGATTCTCTAAGTTGAGGCCACTTTGTTCCATAAGTACTGGATATATTGCTCCATTTTGCAGTCAGTTTTTGATGTTCCCTTTAAATAAGAAAAGCAATTTTGCTCCTCTTTGTGTAGAAAGACTTAATAAACTCAGTATCACTGTAACTGGTGTCCCCACTGTTTGACAGAGGGGAGAACAGACCCCAGGGGCAAGAACAGCCTTTTGGTTTTGCAGCTGTAGCAGTTCCCTGATGGAAGTGTTGTCTCTGATTGACATGCCACAGCAGTTGATCAATCTCAGCTGGGAACAAGAACAACCTCCATTTGTTAAAATCCATATTTTAACCTCAGTAATGAGAAGGGCTGATCCTCAAAGATGTCAGCTCAGCAGCTCTGGAGATATTCTTCTCTTCTGCCTAATTGCTGTTCATGGGAAATCTTTTCATTCAAAAATGACAGCAGCTACAGTGAACAGTCACTGTCACTTAAAATAATTACTGTTCTGTCACATGAGAGAGGGATTAATAGTGGTTATGTGACAGTTCAGTTAGAGGTGGTGTAGTTTCTCACATGGAACAAGTAACCTGCATAGGAGCAACTTAGTGCAGTTTGCTCCAGTGGCTTCAGGAATGGCTCCATTGATGTCAACTATAAATGTCATTTGAAGTTTCACTCAGAATAGCCATTGAGATAGTAGTCACTTTTGCTTCTGTTCTTTGTGCTGTTTTTGTAGTCATCTAATTAAGTTTATATTTTCCTTCGTGTCTTTACCTTGCAGGTGTAATGAAGGTCGTATTGGAAGACTATGTGAATGTAGTACAGATGAAGTAAATAGTGAGGATATGGATGCTTACTGCAGGAGGGAGAACAGTACAGAAATATGCAGCAATAATGGAGAATGCATTTGTGGGCAATGTGTATGCAAGAAAAGAGAGAACACTAATGAAGTGTATTCTGGCAAATATTGTGAATGTGATAACTTCAACTGTGATCGATCAAATGGTTTGATTTGTGGAGGTGAGAAACTGCTTCAGAGTTTTCTCCAAGCAAAACTGACCAGTAGTTTACAAGTCTGTCAGCTCTGCCCTGTAGTGGTTCTTAGCTTATATATCAGCTGCTTGATAACAGCAATAAGATTATCCACAGATTTAGCGGTTAACATCTATTAACTCTCTGTGATCATGAACATGTAGTGTGTTAATACACCATTCATCTTCCTTGAATCACTGCTTCAAGAAGGATGTAAAGTGAACTTCACTTCTGCTGTTTATTACAGAATTACCCTCAGGTATTATAGTAAAGAATGCTGAGACAACTGGCCTGAGATTATAATGTTATACTGGCTCAGTGTCAATAAAAAGAGATAATGACCTCAGCTCACTTGTAATAGTGAGTGCTTGACGAGATACCAGTGAGATGCTATCTTGAGACTATTCTGAAAGGTAAGTGAAGATTAGAACATGCAAGATCCAGAAAAACACCTTAAGTGCTTGAAACAAGTCTCTGATGACAGTTAATTTCCCAAACCAAAAGCAATTTAGAACATCCACCATCAGCCAGTGTCTAAATCATTTTGCTGCATGTATTTTTGTCCTGTAACTCATCCAGGCTGCTTTGCACATGGCAGGACCTGGTAGGAGTGTAACTACTACCTCAGTTCTGACTCTGATACAAAAATAAGACAGAGAATCCACCAAGCTTTAACTTAATTATGAGACCACCTCATCTGCCCAAGAGGGTGAGAATAAACCTGTTGCTCACCAGCTCCACAAAAGATCCGGGGCAATCGTGGTGTTCCAAAATACAAGTTGGCAGAAAAATGTTGACTTAAACATTCTCAATAAAGAAGAAAGAGTGTAGCCAAAGCTCTTTTTCTTTCATTCAGATAACTTTGCTGGAGATACAGGTGTCTTGTTTCCTGTGCGGGAATTTTAAGGGGTGTAAAGTTGGTTGGGTGGATGAGGTCAGAAGTATAGCAGCTAAATGGTGGTGTTCTCAGGAGCCAAAGGTGTTTCATTTTTATGTATTGTGAACTCTAAGTTAGTGCATCTTTTTAGGTGTTGCTTTATAAATTTGCATGATACAAAGACTGTAGTGGCCAGTGCATGTGTATACATATAAAATTGTGAACTGAGGGAGCTGTAACACTTTCCACCTAGGAGATATGGTCATCACATTTTACTGTTCTTGATCAACTTTCCCTAGTCTTGTTACATTGTTTATGAAGGAAATCCAAATGTAGGACAATAGGAGAAGATAAGAAACAACCTGCAAGCAGTTTTTAAAGGAGCTAAAATTTATTTGTGTCTTCATTATCTCTCCACCAGTGTTTTCTCTGCATCTGTCCTGAGATGGTGAACATTTATTTCTTACTGTGACAAATTTTATGCTTCATATTGGATTCCGTTTCACTGAAATATCTTTCCAATGCACAGGAAATGGTATCTGCAAATGCAGAGTGTGTGAGTGTTTCCCCAACTTCACTGGTAGTGCCTGTGATTGTTCTTTGGATACTTTTCCATGTATGGCATCCAATGGGCAGATTTGCAATGGAAGAGGAACCTGTGAATGTGGCACCTGTAATTGTACAGATCCCAAATTCCAAGGCCCCACGTGTGAAATGTGTCAGACTTGCCTCGGTGTCTGTGCAGAGCACAAGTAAGTATTTAGAAAACAAAGTCCCAGCTTCTATCTGTCTGATATGGTGATGTTTAAATGTGCAGAATTTTTTAAATGAGGCTTTTGTTACTGTGCTTTCTTCTACCCTGAAATGCAGGGACATTATATCATATCATCCCTTTAAACAGTAAAAGCTGTTGGGTGAGAATCAATAATTATAAATTAAAAAATTATTCATACAGTATTTTGCTTGCTTCCAGGTAGGGTTTTTATTTCTTAAGTTCTTTCCCTGCCATGTTTTATTAGGCACAGAAATACATACATTATGTAAGTCACTTTTAATCAACTGGATTGACTTGGGAAGTTTACAGCTTTCCCCTATTTCATATGAGATTATTAACAGCAAACCTCTTGTGGCTCTGTAGTGTGACAGGCTGTAAATTCCTGTAATCTTGCTCTTTTGAAATTAATGTAGCAAAAGTATACATGTACTGTGCAATTTCCAAAATAGCTAAACTTCAGCTAAGCTTTTTGCTTAAAACTTTCGTTCTGAAATACTACTGAGAAAGTCAGACTATCCCAGCAGTTGAAAACTAAACCTAGATCTGCGTGGGCCAGTGACATTTGAATTCCTGCCTTTGGAAATCTGGGGTTTTAGAAGCCAAGCATTTTCTGCATGGAAACTTTGAAATAAGTTTATGATTAGCAGCTGGGATGATTCCTGGCTGTGTGCAGCTGTCTTTAAGGTTTTCTGTCAGCACAGTCTTTTTAGTATAAAAATTGTGCTCGGTCTGCTTTTTAAAATGAGTTATTCAGAGGGATGTCCTGCTGTAAAGCTTGTCACTCAATTTGTTCTTTTTAATCTGTCTGTCTCTCAGATACTGCTTCACTGTAAATTGACTGTTTCTACACTGTCTTCTCTGGAAGCATTCATTTTGCAGTTGAAGACATTGAAAAAGTTTTAGCCTTATTTCCTTTTAGAGATGTAGGTTTGTTTTTGATTTTTTTTTTCTGTCCTTGAAGCTTGTAGGTCATCCAAGAAAAGAGGAATTTATTAAAGGGGCCTTTTGTAATCAGAAGGTAGATAAATGGTAAAAAGCCATGTCCTGCTTTTTTCCTAGTCTTACAGCAAAAGGATTGGGGTTTTTTCCAGATTTTCTCCATTGCTTTCTTTAGATTAAATGCTGGAAATCTTTCAAGAGCATACTTTAAATCGTTGTTTCTGATTGGTACTTCCACAGAGACTGTGTTCAGTGCAGAGCTTTTGATAAGGGAGAAAAGAAGGAAACGTGTGCTCAGGAATGTATGCATTTCAACATGACACGAGTAGAAAGTCGAGACAAGTTGCCACAGCCTGGACAGCCAGATCCCTTGTCTCACTGCAAAGAGAAGGATGTTGATGATTGCTGGTTCTACTTCACATATTCTGTCAACTCAAATGGTGAACCCAATGTCCACGTGGTAGAGACCCCAGGTATGGACATGGTGCTGTCTACTCTGCCTGCATTTTTGTTAATGTGTGCAGTTGTTGTGTACTACACAGTAAATCTGGTTGATTTGGGAGAGTTACATGCATTTGGAAATAGGTACCTGTTCTCGGGATGTCTGGAACTTGAGTGGCTCTAGTCTCTCTAGTTCCAGTTCCTTAGGCTGACAGAAACAGGTTTTGCTGATTGACAAAATGTCAATCAGATATTGATATACTTTGCAGGCTTGTTCTACCTGTCCTGTAGCAAGTTCTAGATATGTGCCTTTTTTTTTTTTCTACCTGTCCTGTAGCAAGTTCTAGATACGTCCTTTTTTTTTTTTTTTTTTTAACTGGGCTTGTGCTACAGGTTATAAACAATGGTGTTTATAAGGGTTTGTTTCTTTTTTCCTTTCCTTCCTTTAATGTGGGACTAATCCTACACAAAACCAAAATGCACAAAATTGTATATGTGTGTACTGTGTTTGCTTTTAGTTAACTGTGGTACATTCAAGAACAGATGTGAAAAGCATTTTACTTAGTTAGTCCTTACTAGTGAGTCATTCTTGGTTTTGTTCAATCTTCTGATACAAAAAAGAGAGAAATTCTACAGCTCAATTAGCAATTTACCATTTACTTACCAAAAGTATTGTTTGCTTGAATGCGGATGTTTTATCCAGCAGTGCAGAAGTTTTTGGTTTTTGCATGAGTAGTATGTGGTCTCCTGATTTTTATGTCTGATACAAAGTACACACCTTACCTACGTGTTGAAAGGTTTACTACTGTATTCTACTCAATTTTCAGAATTTGGGTCATCATCACTTAATGCAGATCAGTGGTTAGTGGCTCTTAGCAACAAATGCTGCTTCCATTCAGAGTATTTTAAATTCCCTAAAAATATAGTTCAGAGTATAGCAGAGGACCTTAAGACCCATCCTTTTTTGGCTTAAGTCAACACATGCTGTATGCTTTTGGGGTCTGACCTTTGTTCTTCATGGATAAACTTCTGATGCCTTAGTTAAGAGCTGAATCAAGCTTTAGGTGCCCAGAAGGCACCTGAACTTTGTGCCATACAAGTGCTGAAGGAACAGGCTGTGTTTAGGAGAGTTGTATTTGGTGGAGCAGACCCTAGTCCCTTACTGGTTCCCAAGGAATTCCTGTCATGTCACGTCCCACTTCCCTCACTCCTGTAGAAACAGCTACCAAGATTAGAAGTCTGCAGTGTGGGAATAAGTGGTGTTCCTATTGACAGCACAGGAACTGTGTTTATTTGCTTCTGACTCCCCGGATCTGTGCATTGAGCTCAGCAAAAACCATTTTTTCTTTTTGTGATTATGAGAATTTTATATTAGTAGAAGAGATGGGTTTTATTTTGGAGGATTATTTCTATGCCACTCAATTTAAATAATTTTGTATCTGTATTATTCTTTTCAAGCACATAGTTTGCTTATTCTGAAAGAACATGCTATTTTTGTACCAAGAAGGCATGCTTTTTTCTTTTTTTTATGTCTTTTTTTTTTTTTTCGGCAGAGATCAATTCCCAAGATGAGAAAATATCCTCAAAAAAATCTCTCTCAGAATCAAAGTTACTATCTGTGTATTAGCTACTAAGAGTAGCAGCCATCTGAAGTAAAATAAGGAGGAACACCCTTTTTCTGTAACACTGCTGATAGGGTATATGGGCACTGTTTTGCTAATCTGCATTTGTACTCAAGCTGGTTTGTCCCTCCAGTGCCATCTTTGACTTGGAGCTCTTGCATATGTGAAATATAATTGCTACTTATGTTACTCTGATAGTCTAGATGAATGGCTTAAGAGGTTAGCAGTAGGTGGACTTCATCAGAACATTTAATTGTTCCACTGCTAGATTAAACCCAAATTCAGAGGATAAAAATAAGCTGGAATGTTGTCACAGGATATACACATTCCAAGACTTCACTTATTTAAAGGGATAATAGCATTGGCATAAATCTGGTGCTGAGAATACTGGCTTCAGTACAAAATAAAATTTTAAAAGCATCTGGATATGCATTACCTTCACTGTTTTGTAAAATCATGGTTCCCTCACTTTGTTCCCTAGAATGCCCCAGTGGCCCAGACATCATTCCCATCGTAGCTGGTGTGGTTGCTGGAATTGTTCTTATTGGACTTGCATTGTTATTGATTTGGAAACTACTCATGATCATTCACGACAGAAGAGAATTTGCTAAATTTGAAAAGGAGAAAATGAATGCCAAGTGGGATACGGTAAGTCAAGAGGCTTATGTCTGTGTAAAAGCTACAATAG
Organism: Heliangelus exortis; assembly: GCF_036169615.1. Lineage (NCBI taxonomy): Eukaryota > Metazoa > Chordata > Aves > Apodiformes > Trochilidae > Heliangelus > Heliangelus exortis. The sequence goes on from NC_092423.1 coordinate 15,113,272, forward strand.
TTCATGAAGAATAGAATGATTTTGTTCCTTTGCCTTAAAATGCTTCAAATTGTAGTCCTGTCTTTAATGCTGTGGAGGAACATAAATATCCTTATTGCAAGCTGACTATAAAACATACTTTGTTTTACCACAATGAAAAAAAACCCAAAAACCAAAACCCAAACAAAAAAACCTAGGAATTTTCAGTAACTGGTCACAAAATTGTTTCTGGTATTGGTTTGTTGAAATCTTCCCAGTCCCTTGTTAACAGAAAAGCATGAAAGAATAACAAGCTTATGGTCTGGCTACATAGGCTATAGGGTCACTGCCTTTTTGAAATTTTAGGAATCTGCTAAATCAAAAGCCCTTTACTTTTTAAAAAAATCTCCGTGGAAGTCTTTTGTTTTATTGAAGAAAGTCAATTCTATGCTGGGAAAAACTTACTAACACTTTTCTTTATACATAGCATGATTTTTTTCAGTGATAGTTGAGAATGTTACTTTTCTTTTTTTGTCCTGTTGAGTTATTCGACATTGACCATTTCTTTTACTTCAGCAAGAAAATCCAATATACAAGAGCCCTATTAACAATTTCAAGAATCCAAACTATGGACGTAAAGCTGGTCTCTAAGTCTCAGTTTGTATCTTCTTTCTTTTTCTTCCTGTTTTTTTGTCTTTTTCCTTTGCATGTCACTTCATACTCCCTGTGTGTCATGGTTAACCAGTTTGAGTCTTTCTCAGTTTATCTGCTGCTTTGATTTGGGGATTTTAAAGAGTGCAGCTTGAAAACTGTTAACTTGTTTTGACAGCAAGATTGCTTGCTTACTAATATCACCGATACTGGCCTAAACTATTGTATGAGTGGGATGTTTGAGTTTTGTCTTTTTCTTTTCCTTCTTGGTGGGTAAATGTATGGGTATGTAATAGATGAGCTGTTAGGATTGTGGAGACACAGCATTCAGGAAGGGTTTGTCTACTGTTTCCTCAAATCAGTAATCAGTTTGTTTACAGTTGATATGCTTGCAAATCTAGTTTAGAAATTGCACAGCTATCTAAGCCTTTAAATGTCACTTTTTAAAATTAGAATAACTCTGGGAACATTCAGGACTTATGGATTATCTTTTTTCTAACTGTTTTGGCTTATTAACCTAGTACAGAACTAGCCTGTATTTAAAGTCTGAAGTGCATATACTCTGCTGATCTTATAATTTTATATGCATCTTATTTTTTCTATCCTTATTTCTGTTTCATCAGGCAATATCCCAGTCCTTGTAGCCCAGCAAGGTTGGGGTTTTCCATAGAAAAAAAAACATTAATATGAGGGGAGGAAATGTTCTTGTCCCCTCAGGATGCATAGTCCCCCAGTTTCCTAGTTTCTGCCTGAACACCTCCTTTGTATTTGTAAATGCTACTCAGTTTTCTTCATACCCAAACAAGCAAGAAGTAGCAGTGTCCAGAAGGACAATTCAGTAAACCAGAAGTGATGGATAGGTATCTTCTGCAGACTCTGAGGTTTCACTTTGTTGACTGCTTTAGGTGTTCTCCTCCTTCCCTGGGATTTCAAACTGCTGGGAATGAGATAGAGAATGGGTGTCATAATAGTGTCAACAGATCAGTAGTTAAGAGATCCAGCTACAGCAAAGGGAATGAAGAAGTTAGGAAGGCATTTTTCAAGAGTCTGTGAATGAGAAGGATTTGTATCTCTAATATTATTCTGTCTGCTGTCTCCCTTTTCTTAGTGTTGCACTCGAAGTATTTTATAAAGGATAAATGAGGGAGAAAGCAAGAATTAAGAGTATTTAAGCTTCTATCTGGCATTACTGTAAAAAAATTTCAAATACTTGGTCTAGCATTCTGAGCCCTTGATGGAAATATATCTTTATAATCTTTATAATATTTTTCCTTTTATTTTTAGAATCATTTAGCTTTCCCATGTGTCCAAAATTGATTGTAGGAGTGTTCATTCTGCTTGTCACACCAACCACATTCACCTCTCTGTTTTCTTCCCAGAGTCAACTATTCCGGGGAGGAAATTTAGTTCTTGTTCTTTTTTAACATTTCACATAATCCATCTGGTTAAGCTTCTGTTACTTGCTCTTCTGCTCTTCACTTAATTGTATACTTTCTGTTGCATGCAGGACAAGCACCTAACAAACCATACAGTGTGTAACTTCCATTCTCTGCTCTCATTCTCTATCCTGTGACTTTCAGGATCTGATTTCCTCAGTGCTGCCATTTCTCTTCAAAGTTTACTTCTTGCAGAAAACTTTCCTCTTGTGTAAATGGAGAGATTGAATTCTGCTTTTTTGTTTAACTCACTGTAAAGATTAAAAGTATGAAAGAGTGGAAGTTTTTTTAAACAAGACTTTGTCCTTTTTGGCATTCATAGGAATATCAGAACTTAGGGGAGAGAGGGAGGTGGGTTTAGCTTTACTGATCACCAAAAAGGAGATCAGTAATGCCAGAATAGGTGACCCCACAAGAAGTGAAAGGAGAAAAATACTCCTTTCCTCTACAACTAGGATTTTCTGGGATTTTTAGATTGTTTGAAATAACCTTTTATTTAGGTGAAGAGTTGTCTTGTATTGCCAAGGCAAGAAAATTAAACTGCAGAAGTTCCCTCCCAAAGCCTGTGGCATGCAGTTAGCATGTGGCTTCGTTTTGCAGTGAGTGAACTGCAGCACCAGGAAGCTTCTCATGGGCCAGGTGCCCAAAGACTTCACCAGTGCTGGTCTGTGATGTTGTGGATGACTTGCCCACCACAGTACAGGAGCAGGTGATGCTCCAGCCAGCTGGCTCGAGCAGAGTTCAGTTTGTCCTTGGCCTGCAGCATAGCACCGTGTCCCTTCACTGCTGTCAGGCCTTCTGTCTTCACTGCCTGCCCTGCTTAGACTTGTGCCATTAAAAGTCTTCACTTGATCTGGGTCCAGCTGCCTCCCTCCAGCAGAGCAGTGGTGGTAGCTGACACCCTCTGTTGTCTGCATAGCCCTTAGCCTTGGCCTTTGCTTCATCCTCCAGTGCAGCTGCCCTGTTTACAGGCTGAGGGATATCTTGTTTAATATTACTCTAAAATAATGATGGATATTGCTGAGAGTTGACAAATGGCAAGAACCAGCTCCTGAACAACATATGTAGATGAGTTTAAATATTACAGAGTGCAGTTTCTTGTGTGACTTAAGACTTAAACCCACTATGATGCAGTTTAAGTGACTGTTAAAACAGTAAGTCCATGGAAGAAAAGGGATAGTGAGGTTAATAAAACATCCTATGTAATAGGTTCATCTTTAGGCAGCACTAGACTGAACTGTTACACTTTGAACAGCCCAGTCTAGTTGAAAATGAAAACTGTTGCAAGAACAAAGTTCCTTATGCTCTTTTGAAGGTACTTTTTAAAAAATATTTCCATTTTTATTTTGATATTTCACTCAATCTTGTATATAGTTATTGTCTGTTAATTTTGGTTTAAGTGTGTGTGGTATTTTACAGGGGCATGTTACAAAAGTGTTTTCCCTAATTTTGCATGCTTAAGCCAGTGTATTCTATGCAGTGGTGTGAAGGAAGTGAGTTGATTTTAAAACAGTAGGATTTGTCTAAGACACATGTTTTAGTGACCAGTTAAAAACTGGAATACTGCCTGTTAAAAACAATGTGCCACAGTGTGCCAGCAGTGGAGGGCCCCTAAGCAAGGTGAGAGTCATGTTGGACTAGGGGACATTTATTTACTGCCTCCATGTAAGTTGTAATGACAGACTGTCTGTAGAAGGCCTTGCCAAGCTGGGGGAAGTGTTGATCAGCTGGAAGGCAGGAGGGCTCCTGCAGAGGGACCAGGACAGACTGGAGAGTTGGGCTGATTCCAACGAGATGAGGTTCAACAAGGCCAAGTGCCCGGGTCCTGCACTTTGGCCACAACAATCCCATGGGGAGCTCCAGGCTGGGGACAGAGTGGTTGGAGAGCAGCCAGACAGAGAGGGACCTGGGAGTCTGGATTGACAGGAAGCTGAACATGAGCCAGCAGTGTGGCCAGGTAGCCAAGAAGGCCAATGGCATCCTGGCCTGTATCAGGAACAGTGTGGCCAGCAGGTCCAGGGAAGAGATTCTGCCCCTGTACTCAGCGCTGGTGAGGCCACACCTCGAGTACTGTGTCCAGTTCTGGGCCCCTCAGTTCAGGAAGGATATCGAGGTCCTGGAGCAGGTCCAAAGGAGGGCAACCAGGCTGGTGAAGGGACTCGAGCACAGATCCTATGAGGAGAGGCTGAGGGAGCTGGGGGTGTTCAGCCTGGAGAAGAGGAGGCTCAGAGGAGACCTCATCACTCTCTACAACTCCCTGAAAGGAGGTTGGAGCCAGGTGGGGGTTGGTCTCTTTTCCCAGGCAACTCTCAGCAAGACAAGAGGGCACGGTGTCAAGTTGTGCCAGGGGAGGTTTAGGTTGGACATTGGAAAGAATTTCTTTACTGAGAGGGTGATCAGACATTGGAATGGGCAGGGAAGTGGTGGATTCTCCATCCCTGGAGATATTTAAAAAGAGACTGGATGTGGCACTCAGTGCCATGGTCTGGTAACTGCAGCGGTAGTGGATCAAGGGTTGGACTTGATGATCTCTGAGGTCCCTTCCAACCCAGCCAATTCTATGATTCTATGATTCCATGATTCTGTGAATATGACTGGAATGGCCAGGGCTGTTGCTGCCTGTCAAGCCGAAGGGACCAGAGAAGGACTTGAAAATGCATCAGGCACCATGTAGCTGATGCAATGTACATTTATGTTGAGCTGTGTAGTTCGGAGGGTGCTGACTAAATCTGTGTTACTTGTAACAGAGAGACTCAGCTGGCACGGGCTGACATCTAAGTAAATGTTTATTTAGTTAGCTAAATTCCCACTGTGGGCTTCTGAGAGTTCTTATGAACATAAAATGCAAGTACAAGGGAAGACAATACAACATTTCAATTTCTTTGTATATAGGACTTCTGCTAAATAAAGAGCATGTAAATTTCAATTTCTGATTTCTCTTGAGAAAGAAGTATAGTAAAAATATACAATGTAATTATGCAAATTGCATTTTAAACCAGATTCCAAATCCAAATTAATTGTATGAGCAGCAAGTTTCCAAATTGCAAATTTCCAAGTTTTAGACCTAACCTTTAGACGAATTCCTATGCTACCTGGTAGAAATTATCTTTTACAAACAAAAAAAATTTAAACATATACCTCCCTGTATGTGCTGGGGTAGTCTGTTTAGTAAATGTTGAAGGTTAAAAGCACAGTATAACAATTACTGCATAATGCCTTGCCATTGAAAAGCTCTGCAATATCTTCTAGTCTACATATGACAGACAATTCAGCTTGCAGACTTTTTCTGTATTATAACTTCTACTGATTTGTAGTTATTTTTAAGAATTCTCCATTAAAAATTGTCGAGGAAACGAAGTACATTGCCAAGAACTTTGATGTATAATGAGATACTTCAGTTACAAATTAAATCTCTTGATTCCTGGATGTTTTTTCAGTTACATTTTACATATTACTATTGTGATGCTTTTTATTAAAAGTATTGTGAGAGGAAGTAATTTTGCACTGATTAATTTGCCACAACAGTGCTTTCCATTATATTTAAAAAAAAAAAAAGTAAAGAAAAAAGTCTCAACTCCCCATCTTTTTCCAAGTGTATCCAGTGGCCAGTACACTTTAAATGAAGACAATTGGGAACTGGTGAACTCATAGAAGGGCCTTTTGCTGTTACTGTGTATGTGTGAAGTATGGCCAGCACTGGACACCTGGTTCCTCTTTCACCTCAAGCCAGGTGACATTGACACAAATCCTGGGAAGAGTGAAGAGAGAAACTTAACTTCTCTTGTCCAGCAACCCAGGTTCTGGCTGGGAGACTAGGCTGGAGTCTCTGAGGTCATCTAGGTAGGATTGGACACACCTTGTGGATCTTTGCATGCAGAGAAGCTGTTCTGAAGAAGTAGTGCTGTTTTTTTCGGTGAAAGTAACCATGACAGAAAGGTGGGACCTAAGTGGTCTTCTGTAGCAGCAACAACCAACCCTACTGTTGCTGGGGTAGGACAGTTACTTGCCCCTTACCAGGTCTTGCAGATAGAATGTGACAAACTTCTCAGGATTTTTGATGTAAATATTTCACAGTTAATTGGTTTCTTGCTTGCCCTGTCATCTTTTGGCACATCCTGTAGTACTGACAGTTGACTTTCCAGGTTTATGACCCTGAAAAAACCAGACACCTCCTGTATTTGTGTGTCTAAGGGAAAAATTCCTTTAATTAACTGTAGGAAAAATTGTTTTAACCTGAAATATTTTAAATGCTGTGTAATTAAATAGAGTAGAACTCAATTAATATGGTTACTTAGGCCATCTCAGACTGGGGGAACTTCAAAGGGAAGACAGTCTCTCTACTGCTGATGAAGGCCAGATACAGTTCTGCCCAGAACTGTGCTCAGGCTGCCATCTGCACTGTACTGAATTTCCTCAGGAATTATTTGTATATGCACAGAACAGCTTCATAGTGGTAAACAACATTTATTTAGGTTGTAGTTAAGGGTGTGATATGAGCACAGTACTGCAGATGCAGGCTTCAGTTAGTTGAGTCCCAGCAGTATTCCTTTCTGCTACAAAGATTGATCTATTGATTTTGAGTTCAAGCTGTTCATCTTAGGTGTGCAAGGATGCCTTAAATGGAGTAAGATTTACTGAGCTAAAAGGAAACCCAGCAACAAAGGAAGCTTAAAATAGGCTTAATGTAGAGGTTTTCAAATCTCAGAGATGTTAAGCGTTTGTTCTGTAGCCATTTCTCATATCAATAGAAATAATGCTTTGATTACAGCATTTGCACCAGTACGGAAGTTTCTTAGTTTTAATTGTGCATTTTGTGTGTATGGAGGGACCTGCAGGAATAAAAAGAGAATGACAAGTACTAAATGTTTAATATAAATACTGAACGTGATTATTAAAATCATACAAGTCTTTCCACTTTGTTTCTAGAATTAAATTGTAATACATGATAAGCTCTCTAAATGTTTATTATAGCAGAATGTGTTCTGTGATCTGTCATGGCTTCAAACAATGTTGTTTACAATTCTGTTCTTCCTTAAACACTACAATGGGCTGCAGACCCCTAAGTTTATCTCAGTTCATCTCAGGCTCAGCCCTGAGATGATTATACAAGGGTCAGCAGCTTTGAAGGAAATGTGGTGGAAACTGGATGGGATTGAGCCCTAACCCTTTGCTGTGTTAGCTGAGCATGCCTGTGTTCAAGTTGCTACAGAGAAAACTAGTTTGACTTAAGCTGTGTGTATAAACCAACCATTAATGGGTAATTTCTTCAGCTAATTTCTTAGGCTAATTTTTACACTTCTTGCAAACAGTGCTTTTTAAAAACTTTGAATATTAATACAAATATTTTTCTTTTTCTAGGGTGAAAATCCTATTTACAAGAGTGCAGTGACAACTGTGGTCAATCCTAAATATGAGGGAAAATGAACACTGCTTGTATAACTTCACAACACTGTATGCAGCATAGCGATTTTTGTAGTCACAGTAAGATAGATTTAGGGCAAACTGCAGTGATTTTACTAATTTCATTACATATAGGTTTGTTTTCCTGTGCAGGTTTTGAAAATGTACCATATGTAATTTTTTCTTTTTTCTTTTTTTTTTTATTTTTTTGCAAATAAAAGTAATCAGTGCCAGGGGTCTGATAAAAAAAAAAACAAAACTTGAGACTGTGTAGCCTATTCAGCTAAGGTCACATGGTGCCTTCTTGACCTTTTCTACTCCAGTGCTGTGAATCTCAGTCTTCTGCAGGGTGCAATCCTGCTGTGGCATGACTGGGAGGGAAATGGTTAAAGCAATTAGCATGAGGGCTCTGCCTAGCCTTTTAGTATTAATTTCTTTAGCTTTACAGGGATATCAGGGCTTGAGTTTGCAGATATAATTAAACTCATGTAGCATGGAGCTGGTGGTTCGTTGGTCTACTTGCTAGACATGTGATTAAATATATGGTAAGTTGAGTAAGTTGGAAGCAAGCAGTGTAAAAGACTGAAAAGTGTGTGCATACTTATTTTTAAGTTGCTTATTGCCAAGTTAAATGAATGGGTTAAAATGAATGGGTTTGAGAAGAATGTTAAGAAAGAAGAAAATAGCTTTAAAGCACGTGCCATTATTGAAAAAGTTGCTGACTGGTAACTTGCTTTGTTTTCCTTTGTACATTCAAGCCCTGGGTGGCAGTATCATGAAGTACCTTACCGAGACATCCTCAAAACACATAAGGGCCTTACATCATACTGTGTCTTTGTTCTGTAATATTTCCATGGTTTAAAGCCTGGTGCTTTGTCACCCTCTTAATCTTTTTAACCTGTTTGGTTGCAATTGTTTTTGTAATATTTTGTATCATCACAAGTTTGTTTTGTTTTTTGGTTTTTTTTTGGGCAGTCTTAGCTGTAAATTTGCCTTTACCCTGTAGCTAAGATTGCATAGTTTGTCAGGTGACACGAGTCACACATCATTCTTGACATGTGCCATGTATATTTGCCTTTGACCATTCAAACTGCATCATAGTCATATTCTTGTTTTAAGTGCCTTTTTATTTTAACAGATGTTCACTTTTTACAGTGCTATTACTGAAGTTATTTATTAAATAAAAGTACCTTAAAATAATTGAATCTTGTCTCTTTATCTTGTAGAAGTTGATTCTATTAAAAAACTTGATAACTGTCCGTTTGGGAAAGAGGTAATAGACATTTCAGTAATACCAAATTTGTCCTTTAGATCAAATCTGAGACAAGGTAAGCAGAAGTATCTTGGGTAACAAACATGTCAGCTGTATTATAAAATGCACAAAGGGCAAGGTGCAGCACAACTCTCTGTCTTACCTTGCCCATTGTCTGGGCTTTCCTTTGCATGTGCTATAGAAGTTCTGTAGTTTTAATAACTGTTCCAGCAAATGGACTGTCTGGTTTCATAGCAAATAACAAATGAGAAAAATTACTGCATTTTATAGCAAAAGAAAGTCTTCCATAATTTTTCAAAAGAGTATAATTAATTTTTTAAAAGAGTATAATGTTTGATAGATTATCAAAACCACTTTGTAATGAAATACATTCCTAAAGGATATTCATGGAATCTGTATGGTTTGATTTTGTTATCCTGAGAAGCTATGGGGATCTGTTCTAAAAGTCCCTCCATCTGAGGGCAGAAGGAGCCTGGTTTCCTTGAAGTGAGGGAGTATTAATGGAGAGGCTGGGCTGTGTGGGTCTGTCTCCATCTCTGTGCAGGAAGCAACTGGATTCATGAAGATCCAAGGGCCAGTTAAAAGTTCAACTTGGTTGTCCAAGCCCAGTTACCGTAGGGATCCATGGGGTGTTGAGGTGGGTGTGTGTGTGCAAAGGGAGAGGTTTGCAGCTACCACTGGAGCAGGGTGAGTGCAGGTGGGAACTGCAGAAGGGAGCAGAGATCCAGGGGAAGCTGCTGGACAGACAGAGTGCCTGAGCCCAGGTCTAGAGGGATGGGATGGGTGTCTGTGTGCCCCATCAATGGGCTCTGTTCTGATCAGTGGGGGAGGCAAAGGGGAGGCAGCCATTGGTCCTGTTGCTGTTAGTGCTCTTTTCTGTGGTGCTCCCTGTGTGTCTGTGCACATGTGTGCCTGCAAATGCTGGCTGGGAACACATGCTGGACCTGCAGACGTGGTGGTGATGCAGCCTCAGGCTGCCAGAATTGGTGACAGGTACGTTTGCTGTTGGCTGGTGCAAACAAGCAGGTTCACAGATGGGAAGAAGCTGTGCAATCATAGCCTGCTCTGCTTCATAGCAAAAGTCCACAGTACTGCTCTGGATTAGTTCTTACTTTGTGAAAGATCTTTCTTGTATTGTTTTTCTAAGGAACCCAAAACATCCTGAGAATGCCATCTACCCTGACCACAAGATAAGAAACCTGTGGGAGCTGCACTTGTGTGTAGAGTTTGTATTTTCTTTTCCTCCTGATACTGACATTACAGAATTGTGATAGGACTGTGGCCCCCTTAGACAAGGGGTTGTTTTGATTTTTTTTTTATTTCCCTCCCTTCCTAACACTTCAATCACTTCCCCAACAATACAGAGGATTTTCAGTAGCTCTGTAGGAAAAGATCCAGAAATTTCTCCCTGACACCTTCTGTATTACTTGTCCAAGAAAAATCTTTGTGGGAGACAAGGCAACTTAAAATAGAAAGGACCTCTATGGCTGTTGTTTTTTCAGTATTGTTGAACAATAAATCACAAATTGCTGTTTCAGACTGTATCAAAGTTCCCTTCAGATCTCTTCTCACTTTCAGTCTTTCCCAGTCTGCACAGAACACTGGAATCCTGAACTAACCAGAGCTGATGTTGCATAACTAGCAGGATACTGGCCTTTAGGAACCTCAATCCCTAAAAAGCATTGCCAGTCCTTGTAAATTAAAGAAACTTTTATTTATATGTGCATTAACCTGTTTCTATCTACTCAGCTATGCAATGTGTTCTACAGCTTCCTTAGTCTGGTTTTAACAATGCTTTCATAGATTGGTAGGCAAGCTTTTCACATAGAGATACTCCTGAAGGCTTTGAATTCAAGTGGCCTGATGAAGGAGAGCTTTTTATACATCCGTGTTTTGATTTGGTTTCCAGTAGCCACTTCCAGCCAGATGGAAGCTGCTTAATATGTCCCAGTGAGCAGTGGCTTACATGAGAGCACAGCTGTCCTCCCACAGTGTGTGACACAGGATGCTGCAGGTGTCACACAGAACACAGTTTGCTTTAAAGCAGGATTGGGTGATACAGGTAAGAGAGGTGTTGTAGTTAGAATATGGTGATATTTAAGAGAAAAAGAGAAGGTGGAAGTACTTCTGAAACCTTCCTGGTATATAAATACTGAGTTGAGATAAATTCACAAAAGAATTCACTGTGGGATATTAGCTGCAGAATATAGCAAATACGGCTTAGTTTGAAATTGGAGAGTGTTTTGGGAAGTATCATGTCCTGTTCTTTACACATCTGCTTTTGAAAGGTGAATACAAGGCACTGGATTAAACAAACCTTTTAATCGGATCCAGGATGGTTAGAAACCTTTATGACCTGTATATTTATTTAACTTTTGTGCCAAAGAGCCATCTGCAAGAGCCTGAGGTTGTTGCAGACCTTTCCAGTTTGATTCCAAGCTAGTAAGCAAAAGCTTTCTTCTTTCTATTACCTCCTGCATTTTCTTCTCTATCATAAGTGAAATATTTTGTAGTAATAATTAGAAGTAAATTACATTTACTATTTTCAAATCTGATTCAAAAGAACTAATAGACTTAGTTCAGTAATATTGTCTGGCCTGCTACTTTGTGTCACACTAATGGGCACAGAAAAACCTCATCCTACCCAGAACAGGAAGCATCAAAAAGCTCTTTATTTCAAGACTCCTCACTGATGTAAAATTCGACCACTTTTCCATAAATCTCACAAACAGCTATAGGAAAAGGGTGTGTGTCAAGTTCTGGGAGCTGTTGCAGAAGATGCCTGGCAGAAAGACCTTAAAAAGACACTTCAGTTCAATAAGTGAGAAAAAATGCTGGCACTTAGAACTACTTGGCTTGGAAGATTTCACCAGTCAGCTCCTTTATATTCTGTTCTTTCATATGGTACATGAATTCTATTATCTTAACATTGGGTGCAATTTATAGTGTCTGTGATTCTCAAAGCCACTTATAACTTGGAAGAATCCAAATTCATCTACATTTCTATAAGAACCTATGTTTTAGTGAAATGAACCAAGGGCCAACCAATTTAATCCCCAAACTAAAGTGTGATGATTCTGTGCATCTGTTTGAAAGTATCTGCAGGCAGCAAATGAGAAAAATAAAGTTTTTTATCAATTATTGCATTTCACTGGTACTTCACTGTTATCTTCATCCATTCATGATCCAGAGCACTGAGCCCTCCTCTGAGTGTGATCAAGTGGCTGGAGTGGCACCATCAAGTAACAGTGTTATTGGGCTCCATTTTCTGTTGGAACTGGATCATTGTGCAGTCAGAAACCAGAAATCTTTTGGATTATTGACAACCAGGAAGGCAAGATACTGTATAATTGGTAATTTAACCCATGCAGATTCTGCTGAACTTCTCTCTCTGACTTAGGAAGTTTCATAAAGAATTGAGGTGCCTCCCTTAAGTGTCAGAGTAAGGTCTGACTTCCCTAGGGACATCAGTCTCCTCTCATCAGACACCACTCATCAGATTTTCCTCAGTTAATTCATTTTTAGTTAAAATGAAAATAACTGCCCATTCTTAGCTTACACAGGTAAGGAACACATCACAAAGCTAACAAGTATGTGGCAGGGATACATTTAACAGGACATTTAATTCCATATTTATCTAATTTAACATTACAAGTCTATTTCTGCAAAACTTCTGTGAATTGTAGAGCTATGATAAGATTATAACTACTGTTTATAAATATGGTAACTTCAATACTAATAAATTAATTGAGTTTGTGTGCCATCTTCCCTAAACAATACTGAGTAGCACCAGTTATCTTATGCTAAATTATTCTATCCAAGATCAATATCAAGCTGATACTGTCCCATATATCCTTTTAGAACACTAGCAGAACAGTAGCTCCATTACAGCTTTCTGGAAATTTTCCAGTGTTTCAAGAGTTATTATAAATTAACTGTCCAGGCAGCTCCTTGATCAGCCCATTTATTCCGTACCTTAATGAGACAGAATTCAGCTCACAAATATGTCATCAGTTAATGCACATACAGACTGGAACACTACCTGTGCCCTTCTAGTAAAAAATGCTCAGTCTAGGTCAATATTTATTCCCCATATATATAGTACAGTGTCTGTTTCATTAGAGTTTTATAAAACCTTAAAATCTAACACAAATTCGTGCAAAACACTCTTCTGAACAAAGTTGTCCTGCTCTTAGAAAATCTTTCAGAGTTTATAATTTCCATAGACGTTCTCAGAATTTTGTGTCTACATTTTTTTTTACCAAAGTGGTTTTCTACAACATTATAACCTAAAATATTTCAGGTTCTATATTGAAATTTCACTAGCCACTTAACAATGGCACAGTTATTAAATTAAGATCTATATTTAGATATAAAACATTGTAGTTGACACCTTAAACCAGAACACTTTTTTTTTCAGAAAAAAAATAGCTGCAGTAGAACAGGTGAATTCAGCCTGTAAGAAGTACCTGCAGCTTCAGTAGAACCAAACAAGCAGTGGCTACATCAAAAAGAACATGTTGGTTGAACCTGGTTGCTCTCACCAGCCCTGAGGCTGACTTGATTTCAGATTATATCTCATAATTTTTAACTTGTCCTGTGACCTGGATTATCAGGTGGACAGATAATTACCACAGCCAGACACTGCTTGCCTTGCCCAGCTCCTGTGGGATTGTGCCCTTCTCAGTGAAGATACTGCCCCTGACCATCTTGCTGCCATCATCATCTCCCAGGTGGACTTCCCTTGTGGAGCATTTATTCTTTCTGCTCCCTGACATACAGTGACGTAAGTTCACTGCCCTTCATCTCCCTTCTTTTCTTTCTCTGGTCCCTTCTTCTTGTTGATGCCATTGATCATTCTTGTCCTTCTGTCATTCTACATTCCCCCAGGTTTGAAGATGTGGTGAGATTTTTGCTTCAGAGCTTTACGTTTTGTTCTCTCTCCAAGCAATTTCATCAGCTGACACATCTTTAGTTATCATCTCTGTGATGATGAATAACAAATAAAGCTCAGCATCATTAATTGTTCTCCTAGTAATATTCTCCCTATGTCTTTCTCTCAGATTGTCACTTCAAGGTTTTATAAGTTTTAACTAAACTTGTGAAAAAGAGATGATACCTTTCTTTCCAAAAACTTGCCGTATCTTCACTTCCCAGAACTAATTTTCTGAATACTCAAGTGCATAATCTCAGGATACTATCAAAGTTTTCCCTCACAATGGTCTGAATAAGAAAACCCATTGTGCCATTTTGGAATTGTGCTCTACTCAAGAACCTCCTTCCTTGTTTGTCCAAAAAGAAGTGGCCTCCTTTCAATCCCTATAAAATTTCATAAGCAACCTTATAAAAACCCCTTAAATTTGTTCACATAATATCCTTAACTCAAGACTATCCCATATGAATTCCTCCACGAGTTCTCTCCAACATAAAATTTACATTTTTTTTGTCCATGTTAACACACAAATCAAAATCTTAAAAAAAACAATAAAACACCTGTATTAGGTAAACTATACCTAGTTTCCAAGTTGAAGAAATATCTGAGCTGGTTTTAAACTAGTTCATAGCATATTCTCTCATTTAAAAAATTATTTTTTTACATTTTGTATGTTCTTGCAGTATTCCCAGTCCTGTTTGTCTAACAGTCTGCTGTCTATATATCAAATGATGTAAAGTACTTTAGCCTATTTGCATTCCTCTTTTAAGTTCCTCTTAAAATAATTCTAAATTTCTAAATTCTAAATTCTAAATTTCATGGTGTCTCCAGTAACTTTTACCAATGTCTGTATCCTAATCTTGAGAATGGGAGTAGCTACAGCAGTAGCACTTCTTGATTAAGTGCATATGGGGTGTTAGAGCAAATTAATCAGCGACCTGAATAATAAAATACAGATCTCTACATTTATTCTGCATTTACCACAATTTCTGCCTATTTCACTACTTTCAAAAGCTTCTTTGTCTTTCAGATCTTCTGTACCTGATGACAGCTTAGCAAGCACTGTGCTCATTGTTTTCTTCCCTACATAAAGATAAAAGCCACTCAGAAAGATGTTCCAGAGACAGACCAGCTAAACAGTGCCTCATGGTTTTCATCTAGAAAGTAGCACGCAGTATTATCTAATGAAGAGTGAAGTGAACTTTCTATAATCCTTTAGAAATAGACTTCACAGCATTTCTTGCTGTAGGCAAGTGCATTCAATGTAGTTTCATTCAGTGATAGATGATGGATGTATCAGTCCAGACACAGGCATTTCAGCTCATTTTGGAAAGCATGTGCATAGCACTGATACAAATAGTTTAGTCCCCACATGAAGAGCTTAGATTTTGCTGTAGGATACGTCAACCTTTTCTTTATCTTTACTACCTGTTCCAGCTAATGATGAGGAACTGGCACAAGCCTAAGATTTTATGGATTTGGTCAAGTTTTAGTAACAGCTGGAGAAGAAATAACACAAATCAAAATAATAAGAAAAAAGAGCACTTCACTTAAGGGCAAACTGTCAGCATCTTGAGGAAATATTCTGTCCCATTGGGACTGAAACAAAAACAAAAGGTTGCTTTAGGAAAACACATCACTCTTAATCTGGGACACAGAAACAGAGTAACGTATTTTACTTTAAGACTGTGTTCTATAGTTAATACTATAATTTTTTTGCACTGTAGTATCTTAGATATAAATACATAATACAAAGCAGCCTTTATGCTAAAGCCACTGCTTACTCTCCTGTTAATATAATGAAGCTTTAAAATCACTGAAGCACCACTAGTTTAAAACATGTTCAGGCTTATGCTTATTGCTAATCTAAAGACTAAAAAAAATATTAATAAGTATCATATTTCTGTTATTATTTCTTTACTTAAACCCAAACCTTTAAGTTTTATTACTTTGTAAGAAAATTATTTCCAAGCTAAGAACATGTACCCAACCATGCAAAGGTATCTAAAGGCATAAGATTCATTATCTCTCTTTCATTATCAGAAGGAAAAACTGAAGTTTCAAGGGACAGCAGAGAACAGGTTTGCAAAACCTTAAGAAGTAAATTAATTGCCAATTGGAAAAATCAGCACCACATCTGAACAATGTCACTTTTTGTCTAAAAAGATTGTAAACACACGTGAACAAACCCCAGTTCTCTTGTGTAAATATCAAAGATTATTTTATCAATTTCATTAATTTAAAAAGTGTGTTTCTGCTGCTATACTTCTTACCACATAGTGAGCATGTGAGGCTGACAGTTGCTTCAGGAACTGCAGCAGAAACCTTAGCAGAGCCAGGAATGTCTTATTCCTCCTGATAACCCTGCAGGTTCCTGTATTTATCAATTAAGGAAACATCTTCTAGTCATTCAAGAAAGACTGGCTGCCACAGAAAATAACCTGAAATAATTTGTGGAGTCACTTTGAAAATAATCATTGTCATTACAGGGATCCTACATTATTGTTTGTCTGGATCTAATTAAATTATGATCGTTTTCTACCTACAGCATAAGGCTTCTCATTTCACAACTACTAGAAAAATACAAGCTTCACTTGTGTAAATATTCCCCATGCAGCAAAAACGTTTTATTAGCAGAACACATTAATGCACATAAATTTTCATACAGGTTTCACCATTATATTTTTACAATAATTTAAAATTTATACTTTTTGCATATAATCATGTGACTGAATGTATTTTATATATAATCAACTCAGACAGAAATATGTTAATTGTATAACAAATTCCCAGTGTACCAGAGAGAAATGCTTATTAGTACCATTAAAATATGAGCTTTGAGAAGCATATTCCAAAGTTTCTGGCAATCTTGGGTACAATGGCACTAGTTACAGTCAAGCACTCCTCTTTCAAAAGCAGAGATAAGATTTATCTTTAAATATCTAGTACTTCTTTTCAGAGTCCATGGAAGACTTTTTTTTTCTTTTCAGGTAAGAAGGTTTTCAAGGTTAGATTCTATAAAGAAAACAATGGCACTGCATTATATTGTTTGCTATTATTGCAACAGTAGTCAACTGATAAATGTTTGTATTTTAACATATCTACGTCCTGAATGAACTCAAACTACAAAATAATGAGTTACCTCTAAGAACTAAGAAGTAATCAGGGAATTTACTAAAACTAGTTTCTAAGCAAAAAAATTGAATAATATTTTCCTTTTTATTTCTCATTTTGATTTACACATCTGTTTCACAGAACCTTATACAGAAATGTAGTTCCAGCTTCATTGTTTTCCCTTCTACTTAAATTAGTTTCTCCAAATTTAAGCAGCTGCAAATCAGGTTATAAACAAGATGGCTTTCTCACCAAATGAAGCTATAGTAAGTGTCAATTGCTAACACAGAGAGTACTGAAATAGCAATAGTGTAGTAATAAAAAATTGTTCAATTTACCTGCATAGTGGATAAGAGAACTGAATAAAATCTGTCTTCATTTGCCTCTGCTGCTTCTGAAGTATCTCACTATTATATCCAGTTCACAAAACAGACTTGAAGACTGGAACAGACAAAATGCAATGTAAATTTGCAGGTATTATGGTGATTAACATCTTGGAAAATAAATATTTCAGACTGCTGTATTCTAAAAATCATCTATTGCTATTTGGACTAGTATATTGCTATTTACTAGTATATTATATTTGGCATCAAAACTGATTTTTAAAGTTTCTACTATACTACAATTCCAGACAGTATTACCTTTAGCATACTTCAGTTCACTGTTTTCTCAGTTTGATCCATAAAAGGATTTGTAAAGCTGCAACCTGAAATGATCTGTATCTAAAATCAGGTCTGCTGGTTATGTTTTTTCCTACTGCACTGAACTCTGGTGTCCAAGGCACTGCATCTACCTCCAGCAGAAAAATACAACCTGCTTGCAGCAGTTGAACTGAACTAGATAATTTGATGAGGTTTTCCTGTATTCAGTTTCTAGACTCCAAACAAAGGGAGCTGTGATGGTTGATTCTTGATATTGAGTTAGGGAGAAAAAAAACCCAAAAACAAGGCAGGGGGGAGAGCCCTAGAAACGGATGACTCTTCCTTGGAAAATTACAACCACAAATTTCCCATCCCCTCTGCCTTCAAGAGCACTATTTTTATTCAAGAATATGAAGGAAACTTGCTTGAAAGCTGGGTGGATTTAGAGTTTAAATGAGTGAAATACAAGGCTTTCTATTCAGGTGGAGAGGAAATAAATAAAACAGCTGCTGAATACTGACTTAATTCAGAAGAATCATTAGAAATGTTGTAAAATATGCTGACAAAATGTACTTTCATGGCAGAACCTAAAGTGCTTCCTAGGAGATGTGGCAAAATCATTACCTCTTTGTATCAGACTGAATCTGCAGCAAGTAGATAATAATGTTGATCTGTCTTTATAAATAATTTTTATAATTTGAGATGTAAAATATTCTATTAATTGGTCCTGTAAAAGCCCAAGAACTGGAGTGCAGATGCAGCACTTTTGTCTTTTCTCTCTGAGATTAGTTGGGGTGGATCTTCTTTTGTATTTAAAGACTTGACTTTGTTAATAATTGTTATTGATGTTAAAAATGTGACAAAATTGAGGGGGAAAAGCAGGTCTGCTTTCAGTATAACTGTTTCTAGCATTACTTAATAATTTGGAAAGAAATAATATTTTTTATACTAGACCATTACCAAAAATGAAGCTATGAAGGAAAAGGCAATATGCCCATGGCCACAGCATCTTTATCATCTGTGGTGAGGAACAAACCATGGTCCCTGGGCCAATAGAGACAAATCCATTCAAACCTAGAATCCTTCAGAGCACACTTGCTGTGCTCATGTGGGGGGAACACACCCTCTCCTCCCACACACACATAAATATGAGCCACATTCACCATTCCTTTGCCTCAGGCATAACTCCTGACAGTGCCCATATTCCTAATACAAGGAGTTTGTGCCTGACATGTCCCCAGTTACTGCCTCTTACTTGTGAGTACCTCATAGTTAGTCACCCCTGTCTAATCAGACAGGGACAGACTGATCCTCCAGAAAGGGCCATCTGAGGCAAGAGTATGTGGACAGCTGGAGACATCACCAGTAAGGGTGTCCCTTGAAGAACTGGGGCTGGTGAAATGCAGGAAGAGGAAGAGATTTTTATCAGTGGCATTTTCCAGCACCCTGAGCTGCAGGCATCAGGCTGAGTCATGAATGCTGTGGTAAAATTCCTTTTGTTCAGAGGTTTTGAGGCCCAGAAGACTTGTACCTCCTTGCCAAAGCTATAAGCATACATTATCTCAAATGAATCAACAGCAAGTGTAGTTTGGGTAGAGAGAATACTTTCAGAGAAGGAAACTCCCATGGAATCTCCACAGTCCTTGACTTCCACTAGGAGGCAGCTTACTGGGGCAAATTCATTAGCATAGGCCACTTCTCAGTGAGATTTTGGTCAAATGCAGAGAGATAATCAGATTCAGACCTCTCTGAAGACTGAGAAGCAGTTCACTTGGATCCTTAATTTCCTCAGAACATCTAGATTGCTTCACAGCAATACAAGAAACAGAGCTTTGCCTAAAGTAGGGCCATTTTAATTAGGCTGGAAACCATTTTGTAGCTAAATGGATCAGTAGAATTAACATATACTGACAGTAATCTATGCCTGTCCTCATGTAAAATTAACAGCTATGCTGTTGCAGAGATTAAAAATGATCCTATTTTAAAGACCTGTACTGTCTGAGCTCTGCCAACTGACTCTAGGTAAGTCACATAAGATCTCCTTGCCTGTTTCCACATCTGTTAACTGAATATGTCACAAGATACAGCAACATTCAATTAATATTTGTGAGTTACTCAAAATTAGTTTAACATTGTGATGTTCATAAGCTGATGATAATGAGAAATGCCTTCACAGAAAAATGGCATGACAGCGAATTACACTTTACAAGCTCACAATGCAAAACCATCTATGCTTTTATACAAAAATAACACAGGCATACTGCTGTGCACATAAATCACAATTATAAACATAAATGCTACAAATTAAAAACAGATTTAAAACACATGGAACATAAACAGAATGAGAGATGATTCACTACCTGTATGAGAACAATTTTCTCATGGAAGGGAAGTGATCCTGTAGAGAACCAAGCAGTAAATAAAGCATCTTCAAGCAGTACTGCTTATATCTACAATAAAATAGTGACTCTCCAAGCAAAAAAAAATTTGCACATTCTAACCATAGCAGGAATCAGGTATGATCCACTTTTTCATCACTCTGTGTGTCATGCCTATAGTATAATGGGGAGAGCACCACATTTTTAATTTATTTCTACCTTAGGATTCCTTTGTCTGAGCAAAATGTTACTATATACTGTCAAAAAGTGCTACACAAAAGAAGTGTACAAAGGTTGGCTACATAAATATGGACAACATATCTAGACATTAATTTTCTCCAAATGATTGTCCATATGGTTATTAACAATGCAGATGATTCCAAGTACCAACTTCATGATACAAGCAAGTTACCAGAAAGAAGGGCTCAGATTCTTAGGGAATTGTTGCTTCTCTTGCCCATCAACTTGAGTTGACAAGAAGAGAGACAACTGAACAGTCCAGGTAGCAACCACTTGCATTTTCAACACTCATAGGTACAGGAGAAGCTCTAGAAGAGCAACTCTAGAAGTGACACTGGCCTGCAAGTAACAAATGTCACTGTTGTCACTGCAGATTTCATTAACGTGGGCTTCCCTAGACACATCAGATCTGTCAGCAGAACACACTTAGCAGTTCTCTATCAATAAAGAATTGTGAAACAGTAGGAAAAATAAATGAACAAGGACAGCTCACTACCATTATCACACTTAGGTTTTGTCAAAGTTCAAGACATACCACTCCTCCACCTACCATAACATCTATTTTTGCCATGACATCTGCCAGTTAAAACCATGTAGGTTAAGTCAGAACAGCTCTGGGGCTATGTGTAGAGAGATGCTGGGATTGAAATGACACTCACTACAAACTTCAACGCAACCAGTTTCAATGACTGAGTCAAACAAGATTTGTGGGCATCCATTCCACTGTACTGTGACCGTAATAAACTGTTCCTTGTTAAAATGCTGTCAGGGTCACCTTTTAAGCAATGTGATATGAAAGTTATTTTATACCTGGTCATTTTAGTAATTGTGGCTGGCACCAGATGAAGACCATTATGACACATTTCCAAGGATTAGCTAGCTATGATTTCTGCATTTAAGGAAAGTTATCAATTTACCAGGCCCGAAGTTTCTGGTCTTAAACATTTACAAAAACAAAAAGTCTAAATATGCTTCCTACCAACACCAGCCTCAACTACTAACAGTCTGTGTTCTTTCCAGCATTACCAGCATTGTAAACAGAATTTGTTGTTTCTAATTTGCAGTTTACAGCCCTATGACTTATTCAGGATCCAGATCACTTACCCTTGTGATTGTAATTTTATCAAAAAATCCTTGTATTAACAAAAATTAAATAGTCTTGTGAGTTAAGTACAGTACCAGAACTTTCATTTAAAGTGATATAAGGTTCTAAGCAATATGCATTTTAAAATCCCCAGTTTATAGAATAGCTACGTACACTGGAGTCTTACTTGTTATTCATTTCAGCTTATATTTTCCATTTATAAATGTTATAATTATAAATATTGTGTTTATAATCTGTAAGAAAGTAATATTATTAATAACTATATTAAGATTAGAATTTCTTTGTATTGTGTGTGAATTGCAAGGTCTTGATAGGGGCAGAGGGGGCACAGGGGTGCTGCAGAGATGGTCCCTGTGGAAGGAGATCAGAGGATGCTCTGTGCTGGATACAGCTGGTTCCAGCCAGCCCCACAATAGACCCACCTCAGCTTTGGCAAAGCTGAAACAAATCAAAGGAGTTTGTGGCACCTCTGAAAACACAGTGACAGAAGCCTGATGTGACCCTACAAATTAAAAGAACAGAATCATTGCAGAAAATACATATAATTACTAACTAAGAGCCAACAGATGAATAGTTATGTCTAACAAATATCCATTGCTTAAAGGCAAATAGTTAATTCACAGTAAAAAATAATTTGCATGACATACAACGTACCTGATTGTTGCTCTTGCAATAAGCATATAATTATGCTCTACTATATCATTTGCTGTTCTAGTAAAAAGCCATAAGGATAAGAATCTGAGGCTATTGGTGAAGAATTCTAAAAGCAATACATTGCTTTCAGAGCAATTATGGAAAATTCTTCTGACAAAACACTGATCAAAACTGGTTATTAATCAAAGGATTGTGTAACCTGGGTCGTGATATTTTAACTGGATCAAGAGACTTCTGACATTCTGAACTTCAGGGAAATTTCCCAAGTATAAAATTATTGTTTAATCAAATTCTTTTTTTGTTTCTCCAATCTAACTTAAAGACAGGTAGGCTTTAAAGATACACATAATTTAAAGATACAGGCTTTGAGCAACCTGGTCTAGTGGGAGGTGTCTTTACCCATGCAAGGGGGTTGGAACTTGATGGTTTTTAAGGTGCCTCCCAGTTTAAACCATTCTATGATTCTACAGTTTCCTTTGATTGGCATTATTATAGTATGATTGTCCAGTGTTCTACT
Organism: Heliangelus exortis; assembly: GCF_036169615.1. NCBI lineage: Eukaryota > Metazoa > Chordata > Aves > Apodiformes > Trochilidae > Heliangelus > Heliangelus exortis. The sequence continues at coordinate 15,135,572 of NC_092423.1, forward strand.
GTAAACAAAAAAGCCTTTCTTAGGTCTTTGCATTTGTACAATCAAAACAAGAGGACCCTTTTAACTTGAACTAAAAATATAAAAGGGAGAGCAATTTTTGTTGATCTGGCAATAAAAGGATAAGAAGTGTTTCAGCAGAGAAGAAAATCACAGCAAAAATTTGACAGTGAATTGTAAAGGTGGCATTTTTCACTGCTGGCAAGTGAAATATTACCCTGAAAGTATATCCATTGTCAGCTGCCTTCGATCCAAAAAACAATTATAACAGATCTAGTTTGAATTACAGATGTGCCAAATATGCTCGTTCAGCTTCAAAGCATGAAATGATTAGGCTTGTTTATTCTGAAGCAACTATAAAGAGTTCTCAGCTACAACCTGAGGCATTAAAAAATGCAATGCCAGGATTCAGACGAGCTAATCAACTTAGCTGGAGAGGGTTATTTTTTCCTCACTGAAAATGCAAGAGCTAGAATAGCCATTTTAGAGTCTGTGTTGAAGGCAGAAAGCCTGATAGCAAACAAAAGATAAAGATCACTAGTGTGAGTGAAGAAGTGTGTTCTGTTATATTCAGGGAGACAGACATATATACTTCTGTAAACAAACAAGACTATGGTGAAATTATAGCTTATAGTACTTATTCGTGCAAAGAAAGAAAGATCTGGGGAAAGCTCAGGACACAGGAAGGACAATAACTTTTGTAACATTTTCAATATATAAGCAGTTCCTGGAAGACTATGGGAAGCCAAAAGTGCTATGGTAAAGCAGACTCACCCAGCCAGTAATATTTTCATTCTCTGCTGTCAAGAATTGCCCAAAGCAGATGTTTAAAACAAAGCTTCATACCCACACAGCAGTTAATGAAAACTATGTAGAAAAGGAAGGAGAACCAGGGAAGGAAACCTGTGACTACAATCACATTTTCTCCAGTAATAGCAGCTGTTCCCTGCCAAGGTGCACCACAGGTGTGTAAGGGTAAATGCTGTGACTGGCTGAAACTATTAATGCACCATCAAAGTCCCATAGGAAAAAGTAACAAAACTATTTCTAATCCACACCATCAGGGTAACTGCAGGTTTTGTCAGTTTGCTCATGAACAAATCTCTCCATTTTTATTTTGCTTTCAATCAAACCTATCCAGGGATGTAAAAATTCTCAGATGTGCCTGAGGGCTGTGGGAAACTAAAGAGATTTTCAGCCCCATTGTCATTCATTTAATTGCAAGCCCAGCATTAAACCCTGGCCAAAACCAGTTCACCCATGCATACTATTAAGGCTGAGAGCCAATTATCTAAATCCTCTTATTTTCCCAAAGTCTCAATGTGATACTGACTGTTTCTGGTAGCAAACATGAGAAACAACAGCATGAGGCCGGACTACTAGACCTAGTTAATATCAGTACATCAGACCAATATAAAAGCAGTGCTTGGATACTCAAGTAATTTTCAGGTAAATGCATGTCGTACCCACAAATAAGAAAACCCATATTCTTCCAAGCTAATTTTTTCTTTCAAACTCTTATCATGTTCTTCTCTTGCCTTTGGCATACCCAGACATCACAGAATTAGGTGATACCTCCCTTGTCCTTCTGGGTCAATTCCAGTATGAGGAAGTAAAGCAAAATAACACTGCATTTTCCAAAGTTTTTCCTGGCTAACTATTTTGTTTTACGAGTATGTATTATTGCTTTTGTAGTAACAATATATTAGCAAAAGTTAAATACAAAAGACAAAATAAAACATTTATCTATAGTTTAAAAACACAGAAAAAAGATTATGCACTTTCATGTAGGTTCAAAATATATAGGTTTAAAAGCAAGACCTTCCTGAGCACTAAATAAAATGTTACAACAATAGTAAAATGTACTTTTCAGGACAGACACAAAACTTCATTGCCATGTCAAAAATTAGAGGCAAATATACAGTTCCACAGTGCTGCAGGATGATCACGTTTGCTATAGTAAAAGTGAAAGAGCTCTGAGGCTTTGCTAGTTCAGCAGCACAACGCTGGCTTCAGTTGCTTCTGAGCACCATACAGAACACAGCATAAAAAACACATTTGGGCTCCCATCTCTTTGTCTTCAGCATGCAAATCAGACCGCATTTAAGTTTTCTGTCCCTATTATTTTTCATCCTAAGTAGATCAGATTTTTTTTTTCTGCTTAAATTTTATTAATATTTTATTTTCTGATTCTTAAATTAAGAATCACAAGAAACCCGAGAAATACTATTGGGGAAAAAGGGGTTGGTCATAATTCTTTTATATTGTATCAGCATGAATCACGGTGTGAATCTAATTGCCACCGTTGTGTTCACTATTTCTGCACTCGCAGAAAACCTCCCTATAGTTGCAAGCATTCATCAGTTTTAAAATATGGTTCTGTTGAAGGAAAGCTAAAGACACTTTGACATTACAACAAAAACCTACTAAAACCAAAACAACAAAAACCCAACAAATATTCTAAGATTTTCCTGTTTCTCATCCAATGGACTCTTTCCTACCTTCAAAAAAATAAAAACAAAATATTCAAGCAGTAAGTACCTTACAGTTTTAAGTAAAGAAAGGTAATGGCCAGCTTAAGTAAATCAGTATCTAGTTGCAGTCCCTTATCCAATTTAAATGTATTTTTGTGACAACCACACCACTATAAAAATTGTGCCCTTTCATTTCTGTGCTAGTTTTGACTACAAGAGGGTTAATTTTCTCCATGGCAGCTTGTATGGAGCTACGCTTTGGATTTCTGCTGAAAACAGTGCTGAAAACATGGGGAAAGCTCCTGCAGGTCTGAAGATCCTGCCAGTCACGCCAGCAGCACAATTCTGTGTGAGACTGCCAGAGAAAAGGGGTGGAGGGTGGACGGGAGGCGGTGGAACCGGCGCCAGCAGAAGCAAAGGCGGCCCCGAGACTGCCGGGGAGGGGGTGGTCTCGGAGCGGTGCTGCCGTATGCTGAGGCCGGGGGTGAGGGGGTGGTCTCGGATCAGGGCAGCCGTGTGCTGAAACGGTGACCGTGTCCCCGCTGCCCCCGCCGGTCCCGCTGTGGGCGGGGTGGAGCGGCCGAAACGCGCGGGCCCCGCCCCTCCCCCCGCCGCTCCGCCCGCCGGCGGTTCAAACCGGCACGCGCCGCCGCCTGTGTAACGGCCGCCGCCTGTCGGGGCGGGAGAGGCGGGGCGGGAGGCCGGGCCTGCGCCTCAGCCCGCCCAGCGCCTCGGCCCGGCCCACACCGCGGTGAGCAAGAGGGGGAAGGAACGTGTCCTGAAAATAAAAATAACCACAGTAGCAATTAAGATGGCGGTGACCCGGCGGAAACGTGCTTCCTTTCCATAGGATGTGCCTCTTTCTTTAGAACAACAGATTTTAGTAAAGCAAAGCTAAAATAATGACATTTGTGTGGCCGGTGCGTGCGGTGTCCCGGCACCCCGGCGGTGCGGGGCAGCGATCCTCAGGCGTCCTGCGCCGTGCGGGTACCCGCAGCATGGTGGGTGCCTCAGCCCCAGCGGGGGCCTTGGCACTAAGGAATGATGAATGCAGGTGTCAAAAAGGTAGGAAGCAGATGAAAGTTCTCTGTTCCCGGAGGTTCGGGCTTTAATTAAAGTTACAGCGACCGTTGCTTCTCAGTACAATACTTAAGGTTTTCACAGAGGCAACAGGCTGCGTGTTAACACTGCATACCAACAAGAACCAGAAGAGCTCCTCTTAGGCAGGGGAAAGGGGAATTTCCTTCTCACTGTAAGAAAATGGGTTTATTTAGAATACATAGGACCTAAAAATGTATAAAGAGAATGCTGTTCTAAAATGAGGAGGGGGAGGGTGCTAAGTGCACAAGAGAACTTGTTAATCAGAAAATTCTCCAAATGCATCCAATCTACTTAGGTCAAATATAAATCCACAGCAAAGCATATGATGCAGTGATATAGTCCAATAAATGTATTGACTGAAAATTAAATTTATTAACTGAAAAATGTCCTTGACACACATGTAATTTTCATTAAGGATGTCCAGCTCCAGTGAGAGAGAAATCATATCTGAGAAGTCACCCTCCCTGTCATAATGTCCATAATAAAACAGAGTAACAGTTATACAAAACTGGGTAAAATACGAGCAAATAAGAGCAGATAGTGATTTTAAAATACAAAAATATGTAAACTCTGTAACTGTATGCTTGTTTCACCCATTCTCTGTCATACCATGTCTTTTTTAAGTCACAAACCATGCAACCAGATGACTGTAACAACTCACTTTAAGAAAGGTAGTTGCTGAACAGCTTGTAAGAATGCGAACTGTGTATTCATATTTCATAATTAATACAACGTGGGGCACAATCCTGAGCAGACTGCTAGGTTAGACTGTAATATAAGGTTTGGAACACGCATACAAACTATATTTAAATATTTATTGTTGCATGGTCAAGTGCTTGAAGTTTAGGAAATGCCATAACTAAGTTTGCACATAGAACTTTCATTGCTTTTTCTCTGTGCTTTATGCATCCTAAGGTGTCATGGAAAAATTAGCAAGTTACCATGTACCTGAAACATCTTTACCTTACCATAATGGGAATCACAAACCTGGTAAATATTGATAATGGCATTGTTTTAAAATTATCAATGTGCATTACAAAATTTTCAAATCATACTTTGGATATGGGTTATTATTTCCTTGTGGCTTTTTCCTTTTTAACTTCACAATGCACATCACCACTGTGAGTACAAACATCAGTTTATGCTTGTTCAAAGACATTTGGTGTGACAGATGAGTTGATGATGTAATTTTCTTGCAACTTTAGCATGCCTTTAAAGTTAGGCCTAATGAGTTGCTTTTTGTTTTGCTTTTTTATGAATATAACTTCTCGAACATCAAAATTAAAAACAGAGGGAAGGAGATAAACATGTGCTTACTCTGTCCTGCCTCTCCAGAAATGTCATCATGTGGAAATACATTTAACCTATACAGAGTCTGAATATTACTGGACCATTCAGATTGGCAGCATAGAAAACTGCTCACTAACTTCTTGTTGTCTACCACACAGAAAATTAGAAGAGAAGTCCCACTTCCATTGTTTTCAAACCTAGTTGATGATGGCAGATGCACGCAGTGACTCCATATTTTCATTCCAGGCTCTCAGAAGAGTTTAGTAAAATTACTTTTGTTTTCTCCTCTTAATCAAGTTCTCTTTATATTATGCAGCTACCCTAGAGCAGACTTGTATTCCAGTAAGGCTCTGTCTGGAAGTTCTCCACACATTAGTGGTTGAACAAGGAAAATCATGGACATCACCCACAATCTCAGGACCGTGGTAACCTTCAGTGCCATAATAGAAATGTTAGATGTTCTGCTGAGCTCTGGAGTCCTCACACTAAGCTACATCTTTGCTGCCCAGCTGTAAGGCAAGCCTGTAGCAACATCTGTAAGAATTCAATGACTGCACTACCAACAAGTTGCAGCAGAGTAAGAGTTTCATTAGTATATAGTAGCTATGTGGCATAGAGAACTCTGCATGTAGATACAATATTTCTAAAAATTATAAACTGTACAAGATTTCCAGGTAGTAGTAAAAACAATAAAATTGGATAGTTTGTAGGTAAGATATATCTTTCAGTATTTAGTGAACAGATGGAAATTTTTTAAATTATATTTATTTGGCCAAAATTTTGTTGCAGTCATAAGAACAACGAATTCACTAATAATAGAGAGGTTCTGCTGCTAAATTCCAAACCCCTCCTTTAAAATGTGGCAATGATAGTTCTAAGACTTCAGGCCAGGGAAAATAAATATGAGAAACATGATCCTTTCATAAGGACTTCCAAGATATCCTGGGAACTCTAAACCTCTGAGACTGACCTCCATATAGGGAAGACTGGTAGAAACTGCTATAGATATAATACTGAAGGGCAGATGGATAAATATGGTATAGCTGTGGAGGAGTCACTATCACTTCTTTAAGTATAAAATAATGCATATTGGTAAAATATTATGCAATTACATCTATATAAAAATGGATTTTAAGTTGCTATTTATTCTTCCTCTCTCTCCTGAAAAAAAAAAAAAAAAAAAAAAAAAAAAAAAAAAAAAAGAAGTTATTGTGATCAGTTTCGCAGAGTTAACTTCCTCTTTGAGCTAAGCAAATAATGTTAAAAACTATTTGAACATGGGGGGGAAAAAAGGAAAAAAAAATTTAAAAAAAGCAAAGAAACCTAAAATTCAGAAGAAATACTGTCCTGCTGTGTATGTTGTGTGCATGAATGGTGTGCCCAACCTTGACTATTACATCTAGCTCTGGCAGTCCTACCTCAGAAAGATAAAAAGGTATAAGAACTGTAGAGAAAGGTGACAAAGATAGCAAGAGACATTGAACTGCTTCACTTCAAGTAAAAAACTTGCTTGTAGTTTCTCCCAAAATGCAACAGAATATTTCTTATCCAACAAATACAACAAAGGTATAGAATTAGTGACTGGAGAATGTGAGTTGGATATTATTATTCACTATTTCCATAAAGAAAGAAACAGAGCACCATTTTAGAAAATCAGTCAGCCATTTGCAAATTAAGTCAAACTGGATATAACTGGATACTGTAAAAACTAAAAAATATTAATGGCTTTTAAAAATACTGCACAAATTATAAGAGTGTATGTCCACTGGTAGGGAGTATGTGCTGTGATATAATGGAAAAACAAGCTTCAGGAACTGCTAACTCACCCCCTGGCAGAGGGAAAGCACATGTACCAGTGCCAGGATCATGCTAAACTTGACCTGTTTTCTATACTCCTCCCCAGGCTTCTGCCACTGTTAGCAGCAGCAGCCTGACATTTCATTTCAGTCTTTGGCTGTTCTCACTTTCTTATGTTACTAAGCAATATTAGCATAGCAAGCATATGCCAGATAAACAAGCAAAAGCATTTACCAAGTCTGCATGTGGCCTAGATTCCTGTGTTTTTTTCAGTTTCTGCTAATTGTATATTTGCTATGTTTTCACACCAAATGAAACGTTTCCCTGATATCATGAAAATTCTTTCCCCTACAACCTAGAACTATCAGTTTATAGAGGCACTGTACTGTCCAACATGTTTAAATTAAAATTTATTATTCCATGTTATTTGAAACAAATATTTGAAATACTAATATTACTATAATGTTATTATTAACGTGTATTATACAAAATTGAATGATAGCTCTGTCAGAAAATAAATAAATTTTACTTCTTAAACTAATGCAACTAGACTTCTGCAAATGGTGTGAAGTGCATTTGAGAAAGCATTCATTTTATGCAAATTCTTTGGTAGCTCAGGATATGGTCCTAGCTGGGCAGATGAACTGTCGGTGTGGTGATGGAGCCAGAGAAAAGGTACCCCCTGTAACTGATGGCAGTTTGTTAAAAACAATGTACAAAATAAAAACCTAAAATGGTGGAATGACAGAAGGTGAGTTTCCTCTTATATTTTAAGATTTTCTTAAGTGAGAGTATTCATAGAATCATAGAATTGGCTGGGTTGGAAGGGACCTCTGAGATCATCAAGTCCAACCCTTGATCCACTACCACTGCAGTTCCCAGCCCATGGCACTGAGTGCCACATCCACTCTCTTTTTAAATATCTCCAGGGACAGAGAATCCACCACTTCCCGGGGCAGCCCATTCCAATGTCTGATCACCCTCTCAGTAAAGAAATTCTTTCCAATGTCCAACCTAAACCTCCCCCAGCACAACTTGAGACCGTGCCCTCTTGTCTTGCTGAGGGTTGCCTGGGAAAAGAGACCAACCCCCACCTGGCTACCCCCTCCTTTCAGGGAGTTGTAGAGAGTGATGAGGTCTCCTCTGAGCCTCCTCTTCTCCAGGCTGAACAGCCCCAGCTCCCTCAGCCCTTCCTCACAGGACTTGCGCTGGATCCCTTCACAGCCTCCTTGCTCTTCTCTGGACCTGCTCCAGGACCTCGATATCCTTCCTGAACTGAGGGGCCCAGAACTGGACACAGGACTCGAGGTGTGGCCTCACGAGTGCTGAGTACAGGGGCAGAATCACTTCCTTGGACCTGCTGGCCACGCTGTTCCTGATACAGGCCAGGATGCCATTGGCCTTCTTGGCTACCTGGGCACACTGCTGGCTCAAGTTCAGCTTCCTGTGATGTCTCTCTGTTTTAATGGAATTAATAGGAGTTGAATATATTTACATACATGCATGTCAGTCTAGGAGCTCACAAAACTCTGGTTGTGGTTAGACATTTGAATTATGCATACAAAAGCAGACTGTACTCCAGGGTAAATTTCAAAGTGGCATTACCCTGAATAGGAAGGGAAGTTTGCTGACATAAATGTCTCTGAGATTCTGAAGTATCAAATAAATTTAGCAAGCAAAATGTACAATGAATCAATGTTTTGATCATCAGATTCTGTCCAGATAGCAGTCAGCTTCAAGATAGAAGGCCTCTGAAAGCACAGATTCATAATAAAATTTATAAAAGAATAATTTTGCAGTTTTCCATAGCCCTTTAGGAATGATACTTCAATATATTTACACACTGTATTAAAATAATTAAGTTTTATTTTCTTGACAAATTTATCTGAAAATAAGGTCCTTTGTGTCTGTACTGATTTGGATGACTGCAAAAGGGCTAGCAAATTGCTCTTAATTTTTAAAAATTTTATTTGTTTTCCTTTTTTAAATTGTTTTATTAGAGAAAAAAAGCATATTCTTAGAAATGCTACACCCAAGTATATAAATAAAGCAAGTATATCAATAAGAAATTGGGAGTAAGTGAGTATAGGATTATTTTATTAATTTGATCTGCAGGTCCTGAATTTTCCTAATTATTCATTGAACTTATTGCTGCAAAGAATTTACACTGAAAAGAAAAGTGTTGACTTAAGGCATGGAAATTGCAAACAATTAGAATACTAATGTTCGTTAGGTACTTTTAATTTAAATATGCTTAATATTTCATTAATTATGCAAGCATATAATTTATAGAGTTCATTAGGATCTAATATTACACAAAGGACTGTGTCTGAGGTGGGTATACAGAAAAAAGTGTCAAGGAGCTGTCAGGCAACATTGATCTGAAAGGTTAGAAAGGGGGAAGAAATTAGTTTATAGGCAAATTCACAAGTCAATAAATCCCCAGTAAAAGTATACTATAACATATTGTTTTTTAGAATATTTAATCTCACCTAATATTTCCAAAGAAATATTAGCAGTTACAGTATGGGTTTTAAGGCCCGTAAAAAGAATATTCTTAAGATTTCCAGAAAGCAACCTCTTTAGTCACAGGTTTTTTAAAGCATCTGATTCCTCTTCCATTTTTTAACCCCAGGAGACTGCTTGCTATGAAACTTAGAGATGTAAATTTCTTTTTTCTCTTCTCCTCAGTCTGTTTGTCTATTAATACCATAATAATAAAGTCTATTTGATTTTACATTTGGTCAATAGTCTCCCAAGTCTATTTGGTGTGTTGTGTTGATAAATGAGATAATTCAATGAAGCATGAGTAGGTTACTGGTGTTTGATAAAACGATATTCAGTAAGTAATGACAAAAATGTGTTAAGAGTGGGACAATGACTGTTGGTTCAGAAAGTAAAGGAGATTAAAACCAAGTAAACTCATGAAATAAGCTGTTTTTCTTTTCATCCTGACAGAAACATATATAGCTATTCACTCTAACAAAGTACTTAAGTCTACTTGAAATTCTATGGTAAAGCTTTATAAAAAACAACCAAGAGAAGCATGTGGGAGCTCAGCTCTAGTGTAAAACAATTGAGTTTAACTCAGTTGCGAGTTCATAATGCTTGTGAAGTACTTTTTGCATAAAATTGTTATCAGTCTTAAAAGTTACTTCCAAGCAATATGAAATACTTTAGTTCATAGTTCACTTTAATAATTTACCACAATTATGAATAAATTAAATGATGGTGAAACTAGCATATATTTGTGCAAGGCCTCATCATCATTTTTTCTTCACGTCTAAAAGCTGCTGTGTTGTTACTCGTATCAAATCATATAACTTGTTGACTAACAGCAGACACTGCCTTGCTGCTGATTCTAGCAGTACTCTTCCTATCCATGGCGAAGTTATAACTCTGTAAGTGTGCTCACGTTAGTTAGTCCTAGATACCTCATGTGGTAAATATACACAAGGTACTTCATTGTTCTTTAACATGTTGTTTTTGAATCAAGTAACTCTAGTATGCACCTGGGTACCATCATCCACACAGCTGCAAGGCTCTGCTATGAAAATTTTCTTTATCATTCCCATTTGAAGTAATGCCACTGTGTGCTGCTAAATACAGGAGAGTAAAAATCAGCACTCATGTTGGAATCTGAGAGGATGAGAAAACTCCAGCCTAGTTACAACTCAGTGGTCAATACATTATGCGGGTATTAAAGCAACCACTGTAGAAAAAGGGATCAAGAATTGAAGTTTTAAAAATGCTACCCAGGATCAATGTGTGGTTCACACCTGTCGCACTAGGCAGGATTTGCACAGGAGATGAGCTGCAGCACTCTTAACTTATTCAGTAAATCTGCAATTACTATGATATATGTCAGAAGAGTATAGAAGGTATCTCACAGCGGAGCTTTTCATCAAACAGTGGTGGAATTGAAAGGCCTGGTGTATGATTTCCTCGCTGTCTGACTCAGAAAAAAATGGAAAATTAGGGTAGTTCTAATAATGCCATCAAGGGATATTTACTCTGTGAAACCTAAACTTGGTAACCACAGTTTTCTAATGAAGATGTTCTTCTCACAAGTTTTTACAGGACATGTATTAGAAAGATTTTATACCAGATACTACTCTACTATCTAGAATGACTTTAAAGCTAGTAGGCAACAGGATAGCCTAAAAGACATATAATGCCTTACTTATAATTTTTAAAGTATCATTGGGTTAAATTTGAAGGTTACTGAGATATGTCATGGCAAAAGTTCTCCAGATAAACTCTTGAGATTGTTTTGTGCTTTTGTGCATGCTTACAGACATGGAAGAATTTTTAGCTTATTTCTCCCAGGGCTATTGATTTAAAGAGTCTGTAGCAGAATGAACAGACAAGAATTAGAGTGTGGAATCCATTTTCAGGTCCTTCTTAGACTGCTAGCACTATTCCTCACCTTTTTTATTTCAGTTGCACAAAAAGCTTTATGAGGGTTGTTTTGGAATTTGTTTTTCCTCTGTCCTCTTCATTAAAACCAGTAGTCCCCTAGGTAAATAAATTTTCCTTCAAGGTACAAGAAAAAGCACTGTGAGAAGTTATAAGCATAGGCCTTTTAAGCAATTAACTCAGAGGAAATCTGCAGCAGTTGAAATAACAGACAGAAGTTCCAAACCAAAGACATTAAAATTAAGTTCCTTCAGAGCAGCTCAGAGCAAGAACCAGGTTTGAGGAGGAATGTGTCTGCTGTGACCCAATTCAGAGGAAGATAACCCAGCTTCGGGGCTGCTGGAGCAACATGTTTGGTGGGAGTTGCTGTTAGGCTGTTGTGCCATCTAGGGACAACGAGGGCAATACCCAGGGCACGGTCCAGCAAATGCAGAGCCTTGAAAATTACAGTTCTACATCTGAGCCTCAGCTACTTTTATTTAAAGGATAATTCTAGCCAGCAGTCACATTTGCTTTTCTTCCTCTTATTCTTGCACAGCACAAAGAAGGAGATGGAACCAAGAACGGCCAAAAATATGTTATTGATTTAGGGGACATTATTAGTTTGAGAGCTTTAATCTTCATACTTAAGAACAAATAAGAATGCTTCAGTTATACTGCAACAGCTCTCCACTATTTTCCTCCTCTCCCTAACTTGAAGCTCTGAATGAAGTATTATCCTACACTTTAGGCCTGCTGATCTGCCCAGTACAGTTTTAAAATTCTACTAGGCTGTAAGTCTTATCTTTCTGACAGAAGAAAAGGTATAGTTACAGTGTTGGAGATGGTAAGAAAGAGGAAACTTATGGAGAAAGAACAGAAGGCAGGCAGTGCCTCTGGAATGTGGAGAAAAAGAGTGAAGAATGGATGTCATGACAGGAAAAGTAAAATAAAGGGCTATGCAAAAGATGAGAGCAATGGCAGAGCCTCGTATGTGCAGGGCAAACAGTAGCCCTGAGAAGGACTGAGAATACAAAGAACTGGCTGGCAACAGAAGGGTGTTAGGCAATGTTGGAGAGATAAGGGACATCTGCTTCACCAAAGAGCCTGTGTACCTGTGTCATAGGAAAAGATCTGGAATATTCCTAAGATAAATAAATATTGAACTCTCTCTGAGTGAGGACTGGATAGATTCTCTGCGTATGCACTGAGCACACTGAGGAAGGCCAGCTTAAAGCAATGTTGCCAGACTAGAGTCAGGAATAGAGACAGGACTGCCTTAAAAACCAGAGGATGAACCAGTCCAAAGAACAGGATAAGAATGCGGCCTATGGCAAGACCAAAAGTGAGGAAGGAAAGGAGTTCCTAGGATTAAGTATAGCAGTGGAGTATGTGATAGAGCTATTGAATAGCTCAAGTTGGAAGGGGCCTTAAAAGATCATCTGGTCCAACATTTTGTGGGAAAAGAAGCCCAGATGAGATTATCTAGCACCCTGTCCAACCACATCTTGAAAACCTTCAGTGATGTGGACTCTACACAGGTTGTTCCAGTGACTGATTTTTCTTACTGTAAAAAATTTCTTTTTAATATCAAGATGAAACCTATTCTGATACAACTTGTACACATATTCCCTTGTCTTCTCCATGTGGCTCTTTGTGAAGAGGGAGCCTCTGTAGCCACCCTTTAAATATTGGAATACTGCAATGTGGTCACCCTGAGCCTCCTCTTCTCCAGGGAGAAAATACCTAACTCTTCTTTCCTCACAGTACATGTTCTCCTGACCTTTGATCATCTTTGTGGTCATCCTTCAAACCTTCTCTAGTCTGTCCATATCCTTCTTAAATCATGGGAAACCGAGCTGGACACAGTACTCTAGATGTGGCCTGACAAGTGCTGAGTAGGATGATCACATCTCTGCCTCTGCCAGTAATGTTCTTCCAGATGCACCCAGGATCCAATTCACCTTTCTTGCTGCAGTGTCCCACCACTGACTCATGTCAGGTTAGGAGAGAGACCTGTCAAGGAGCAGAAATAGAACCTTGTGTTACATGATAGCCTGGAAGTACTCTGAGCAATGAAAGACAACTATTGCCTAAAGCTACATTGGGGAAAAAGTTAAATCACTGCCCAGTTCTTTGTTACTGGGGCTTGCTAGGCCCACAGTCCCTGAAAAGATGGATTGCAGGTTCACTCTTTCAGGTTTTGCCTGCTCAAAACAGAAGTAGTTATCTGTATAACCTTCTAATGATATGTATATCAGTGTCTGCTCAGATGTCATCTATAAGAAATTCAGTTCCAGTGGGGAACTTACACATTATGTTTCGATATTTTAATTTAAGTGTTGAATGACAAAAATAAGAATGCTTTTAATACAAGGAGCTCCATTTCTTAATGAACATATACTAGAATAGACACCTTTGCTGACAGTTAGTATCTTGTCATTTGCTCCCCTTTAAAAATTCAGCCATAAAGCAGCAAATACTACTGCAAATGACTTTTAAAATATAAATTATTGACACCAATAGAGATTTTTTCAAAATACTAGCTGGAAGTTTATTGTGCAAACAAGACATTGTGATCCAGCTGGCAATGGCAATGCGTGTACTGGATATAGCCTGTAAAATATTTCCTCTTTTCTGCTATTTTTTTTCTTGTGTGAACTATGGAGATTTTTTTTGACAGGAAAGAGACTCTTCTTGCCCCTTACTAAGGTTTGCTGCTACCAATGGGTCCATTTGAGTGGCAACAGCAGGGCAAGGAGCATTTCTTACTGTACACAAACAGCAAAGGTTTTTATTGCCTCTGCTGCACAGGCAGGGAGAGCAAAACTGGGACCAGGGTGACATAAGGTATATTAGACATTAAATGAAAAGGCTGCATCCTTGCAACATGGTATGTTTACTAATACTGACTTTCTCCTCCTGATTGTTTACTTTTATAACAGTCAAGCTAATTAAGTTTGGTCAGCTTAGCCTTCAGAGCTTTTTCTAACATTAATAGAAAGGTTAATAGAAAACACATTGTTTAAACTAAATGGAAATTGCCAATAAATATATCCTACAGGTCAGAATCTCTATAAAATGAAAAAGGTTGTGAAAAAAACAATATTTCACTGGCAAAACTAGGGATACAAGAAGGAATTTAAGAAAATTTAGGCAAAATTTTAGGTCATAACTATTGTATTTGTCCCTGGATGGTTTGAAATATTATAGCTGATATTAATAATGCAGAAGAACAGATATGTCAAATAGGCAATTTCATATTTGAGAATGTGATGGATGATGTAATAAAATCAGAGGATGTATATTAATTACTTTGTCTTCCAACAGCAATAATTAGAGGTAGGAAAAAACAGCAACTGTATTCTGATATCTTAAAATGGCTTATCTTTTGCATCCTGAAATTTCAGATGAGCTGGCCAGTTAATGCATTGAGCTTTCTGAACAGACTTTATGCTGCCTGATTCTAGTTTCCTAGTGAAAGGTACACATACTGAAGTAGTATTCTCTATAAAAAGGCTAAACTTAGTAAGAAACAAGGAGAAGAAATTAAAGTTTTTCTGACTGCAGTCACAGTCTTTCTTGAATTTGGAATTGTATAGGCCTTTGATTCTTTCATCTCAGACATTATGCATATCCTTAAAGTTGTACACAGCTGTAGGCTTTTCTCTATTTACCTTTATATAATCTTGCTATGCTCATCAAGTTGTTGCTGACTGACCTGACTTCCATTCAGCGTGTCACCAGCATCAGAACATTTCAAAAAAGAAAACTGAATTGTGACAGCATTGCCTTTGCCATACAGATGGTACATTTGTTTCTAGCAGCAGTAAAAGTGAACACCATGAGTGACTCTGAGCAATTCTGAGGTGTTTTCAATAGTGGCCTTTTATTCTAAATGACAAATGTGAATTCAGAAAAGAACAGATAAAATCTGCTGAGCACATAAACCAGTCAAGAGACGAGTCAGTGGAGCACAGATCGACAGCAGCCATAACTCACCTTATCTGAACCCAGGGCATTTCTGCTGAAGTTTCCTGAGTATAATAAATCATATGGGAAAATGGTCTTGAATAGTAGCTCATTAATAAAACCCATAAGGGATCTCCTTAATTGTCAGAAAATTAAAATCTGAGAAAATAACAGAATGTATTTAATAAAGCAAAAGCATCAATTGCACATTCTCTTGTTTTGGCTCAACACACTGTAAACAACTCAACAGCAGTGGCAACAGCTGTATCTTACAGTCTGGGAACAATGCTTGCACAGAAACCATTGCAGACATAGAAGAAGAATGCAAGCAAGTGAAAAATATGCTTTAGCAGTTACTTCTGATTGCAAACATATTAGTGAATATTTACTCAGCATCACTTTTCATATAACAACCAGGAAACAATTTCCCCCTGAAATGCCAAGACCTGGACCAAAGATTATGTGATTCTCTTTCAAATATCAGCACATAACAGGGAAAGTATGCAGAATAATCTCAATAAAGCAGTTGCAGAAGTTGAAAGAAAGATTTCACAGTGAGCTTGGTTTTTTCAGTTTTTTTCCCTAAGTTTGCTGTGAAATCACACCCAGTATTTCCCCACCAGCCTCAATCAATTAAATACAGACAACTGAAAGACCAGATTTTTTAAAAATGCATCTGTGACAACATGATGTGGCTAAGGTATACTTTTAATAAGAGTATTACCATATAGGATTTCTCATATGGACATAAATTTAATAATGACATGATGGCACATTTCGATTTCTACAACAATTCAAAATAAGATGCTTTACAAAACTCATGAGGGTTGTTAATGCATAGAAGGATGTAGGTTATGAACTGACCAATCTGTACAGTGGATCTGGTACTTCCAGACCATCATACAAGGATACAACAGAAATAGTAAGGAAAAAAAATCTATCCTCAGAGAGGTGTGGCATCAACACTTGGCAATCAACAGCAACAGATACTTTGGAGGTTTATTTGTCTGGTTGTTTGGGGCTTTTTTTTTTTAAATATATATACTTATTTTCAGAAGACTCCCATGCATTTTGTGTAATTAATTGTTTTTCCACCTCTATTGACTTAGCTCTTTTTCTGCAGTTTTTGTTACTGAATACATCCTAAAACCATCTGAACTTTCACTGGTGGGACACCTGATGTGACATTACTGCAATTCTCGGTCTACTTGGTCTAATCACAAATTATTTCAAGATGAGGTCCCAGCACAGAGAAAGAAATCCAGCAGTGCAACTTCTGTATCTGAAACAAAGAAAAACACTGTTTGAAGTAAGATTAATGGGAAAATAAATCCTTATTAATGCTCATAGTACTGCAGAGTTTGAATGCGAGGGAAATAGAGGTGAATGGGTTATTGGCAAAAGGCAACTTGGATCAGGTATTTAAGGTGGGCACAAGCAGCAGTTTGTGTATCTGTGTAAAGGCAAAAGCAAAATTCCAAAAGCATTAAGTGCCATTGACAGAAGTGAGAAGTTATGGCAGAGAAGGGGTTACAGCAAAGGATACAGAAATTAATGGGGTGGTTTGCTAAACAGAGGTATCTGTATTGACACTGCCACAAGAAAGCAAATGAAATTTTGGGATATACAGAAAAAATATTAGGAGTTGCCATACTTTAATATGTACCAAGTACTGTACTGTTGTTGTCATATTGCATCTGTTTCTGATGTCCATGACTCATGAAGCATAAAGGTTGCTGATAAACTGAAGAAGCAGTACAATCACATAACATCCATTACATAGAGTAACATTTTATGAGTCTTAGATACTCAAACAAAACCAGAATTGGACAAAGAGGTGGAAAGAAGAGGTTTAATAAGTTACACAGCCTGTAATTTAAAGTTAAATTTCAAGTGGGTTAAGCAATCACTATAACAATATAGTGAAAATTGTGGTGGATTTTTATCATTATACTTCTTCAGTGAAGACTAGAGGCTTTTTAAAAATATCTGACCTGAGTCAAACAAGAATTAAGCTGGGGAAGTCTACATTCTCCTTTATGACATAGTCAGGCATCAATGATCTATTGTTATGCTATAATTTGTTAATTTTTCAAATTGCAATGAATCAGTTTTTTTAGATTCTTCAAGAGCAATTATGCAGCCATGTGAACATTATGTATTGAATAAAAATGCGTAATATTTATGCACTTGGTGATCTTTCAACTGAAAAATATTCAATGCCGTTTTTATGAAAAGAAAACAAATTATCATTTACATGCCAATAGCAAAAGCACCTTGATATCCTTCAGCTTTTGCTATCTAACTAATGTTTTACTGACTAAACAGGACTGGTAATTCACTTCACAAAGATATCAAGAAAAGATTGTCAAA
The DNA here is from genome assembly GCF_036169615.1 of Heliangelus exortis. Lineage (NCBI taxonomy): Eukaryota > Metazoa > Chordata > Aves > Apodiformes > Trochilidae > Heliangelus > Heliangelus exortis. The sequence goes on from NC_092423.1 coordinate 15,152,974, forward strand.
AGAATATGAGTGTAATTTGTTTATTATAAGTGTACAGACCAAGAGCTACTTGGAAGATATGTCAGTACAGGTAAATCTTTATGAAAAAGATAAAGATAAATGAAAATGAAAGGTAAAGAATAATGAAGGCAATTATAGAGCAAGTAGATTGAAAAAAGGGACTTCACTAATTTGAGTATGAAAATATTTTTTTAATGCCATCAGTTTTTATTGGCTAATTGTGTTAGTTTAAATCCTAAAATATAGGATTTAAAATAAACTTTTTTCTTTACTTCCATACAGATATTATATTTCCCTGTTTTAAAGTAAAGTCTCAAGATGAACAATCACATCAAGCATTGGACAAAACTTTAAGGAAAAAAAGAGTGCAGAATGGATGGTGGTGTTCTTTGGAGTTACTCTGAACAATAAGAAATTTAGGGAAATTTGACATCAAGCCAAGTGTGGGTCGGTCTTAAAGCATAAGAACAGATTGTTCATCTTTTCTTGGAATGCTTATTCAGATTTTAAAAAGCCACAATGTGCATTTCAACAAGTAAGCTTTAGAGCAGAAGGAAATTTGAGATAACTCAGTTCAGTTTAGCCTGTAACAAAAGAACCCAGTCAAATTCTTTCACATTTTCCACACAGTAATATTTCTGCAGAAACTCACCAAGGCCTGAGGGAGGGAGGGAGGGAGGGAGGGAGGGAGGGAGGGAGGGAGGGAGGAAGGGAGGGAGGGAGGGAGGAAGGGAGGGAGGGAGGGAGGGAGGGAGGGAGGGAGGGAGGGAGGGAGGGAGGGAGGGAGGGAGGGAGGGAGGGAGGCAGGGAGGGAGGGAGGCAGGAAGGAAGGCAGGAAGGCAGGAAGGCAGGAAGGCAGGAAGGCAGGAAGGCAGGAAGGCAGGAAGGCAGGAAGGCAGGAAGGCAGGAAGGCAGGAAGGAAGGAAGGAAGGAAGGAAGGAAGGAAGGAAGGAAGGAAGGAAGGAAGGAAGGAAGGAAGGAAGGAAGGAAGGACGGACTAGTTTAGGGCATGTGGAACATGAGGGCTTCTCAAAAAACAGGTGATAGGAGAGGGACCTTCCTGGTGTGCTTCATCATTTTGGTCCCAAACATTCCTGTGTGCTTATCTACTTCTGTTAAGAAGTTTGAGGTGACCCTTTACTAAGCATGTTTTGATACAATTAACGCTATCATCAGGAATAATACTTATTAATTCACTATATACATATTAGGAGAAAAGTTCAGCACATGGTCTTCAAACTAGTGGTCAGGAACAACACTTTTATTTCTATAAAAACATGCTAAGTATTTTTTTTAATGATTAATATAACTCAGCAACTACATCCCTTCAGGCCCATGTAATTTGAACTTCTGTGTATCTTTCTTCCTAGGACTTGTTAACTGGTAGAAAGCCTGATTAATGATTTTTCCATGTTTCCTTACCTTTTGGATTCTTTCATTGCATCTACTGTATCAAACATATGCTTTACATCTCTATTTTCAATGCTCTCGTGGACTACTTGCCCCTTATCTGTTTTCTGTCATTATAAAAAAAAAAAAAAAGTCAATTCAATTAAACTTCTGTAGTCCTGCTGCTGCTTTTTCTAACAAACACATTTGTGTTTTCTTCTATGCTGTCCTTCTTTTTGGAAAAGTTCTCTTTCAACAGCCAGAAAAAGAATTAATTTTCTTCATCAAAGCCCACCTTATATCTTCTTTACCACGATGTATACCCAGAGACAAGATTCAAGCTGATGGTGTTGCAAACTGTGCCTTCCCAACTGATCAATACCAGCTCATTGTTTCCCTCATCTGTCTGTAGCCATCTGCTGTCTTTTGTCTTACACTTTTGAGTTCTTCAGGGCAGGAATTCTCTTTTTGCTCTGTTAAATAATAAATTATGTTATTGTAATCATAGTCCAGGATTAAAGCCACTATATAGTGTGATAGTATGAACAAATAATAATAATAACAAATTTGACAAAATTTTGAAATCTAAGACCTAGAAATATGAGGTGGTCCAAGAAAAATAATCACCAACTTGACTATTTTTTCAGAGCTTCTGAAAAAGGTTTAGAACAACACTGGATGGGAGTATTAATTTGGGTCTTTTAATATAGCACTGGATCAGGCTCAGCAGGTCTGACAGCCTGTGTCCATTGTAACTCCTACTAAAGGCAGGAAAAGGACTCTCTTGGGAAATGAATCAGATCCTATGGAGCCCAGGAGGCAGCGTGCAAGAGGAGCTGTGCTATTGCCCAGCAAAACTGGTGGCTCAGACAGAAGCCCACATATCGACATGTTTATGATCAACTCTAATTTAAATATTTTATGTTATATTTTCCAACTTAGTTTCTTTTTCAAGATGAATGTCAAAAAAGTTAAATGGATGCAACACGGTACAGAGTCATAATAAGAGAAAATCCGAGATTATTTCCACAGAAATCATTATTCAGGCAGACTACTGTGAAGCACGAATGAGAAAATATAAATATTACAGTGTGTATTTATGGGCAAAAGGCCTAAATTTCAGTTACCGCTGAAAATCCTCATTCCAGTGTCCTCCCGGCGCCTACGTGCTCACTTAGGAGACTGTGATATGAAAGAGGGGGTAATTTTATTTTGCGATGAAAACTGAAAGTGTTAGAATTTGCCCGTCTTTTCTCAGCACAGCTCCAGCAGTGACTACCTGACTCAGCTCACAAACTAGAGCCACAGCGTCAAATTTCCCAACCCACTTAATTTGAAAGCCTGCCAAGATAGGTGAAAGACCTTATAAATATGTAAAGCAGGAAGTTCAGATTACACAGTGATGTAAATTCCCAGTGATTGATGCCCTTTTAAAAACAATAAAAATCCTCGAGAAAGTACAACGTTGGTAAATCTGCTTTACTACCCGTGATGTCTGGTAGTGCCGTGCGGAGTTTAGGCGATACATTGTACTTTTCGTGCGGATTTTATTTTGGATTTCTACCACTTCCTGGAGGCCAGGGGGAGGCACAGTGGGAGGAACCAAAAAACTCGGTGCCACAGCCATTTTGTTTGTGGGCAGCATGGTAGAATTCTGTCACTCAGTATAAGGAGGGGTTTTTAAAACAGTATTTATGGAAAAACTATTCCTGCCATAACGGATGTATCTGTTGAATTTAGTGTTAATTTAGCTCTTTCAAAGGTAGGTATTTATATTTGTAAGTAAATGGAGTATTTGTTGGGATTCGAGCCTCCCCACTTTCCAGGAATCATGGATTTTGTTTCAGGCATGACTGGCTGTTTCAGATGCGGCGAGACTGCCCAAGTGCGGCCGGGCTGGGAGCCGCGGGGGGGATGCGCTGGTGGACAGAAACTTGCTTCGGGGTTGGGAGGGAGGTGGAGGGGGGGGCTGGGGCGGCGGGGGTTGGGGGAACCGCAAAGTCTCGGAATTATTTTCTCCATCTGTCTTTCTTTATTAATTCTCTAGAGGCGGCTGCTCTCATTGAAGGGAGAGATGAGTCGGGCGGGGGGGTTGCGTGGAGAGAGCCGTAGTTTTGCAGTGTCACCGAAAACCAGCGCTAGACTTTGGTCCTGTGTGTTTCAAAGGCGGGTGTAAAATGGCACACTGCATTTTTCCAGGCGGCGGTAGCGGTAGCAGCGGCGGCGGGGGGGCGGGGGGGCCGCTGCCCGCGGAGCCCATCGAAGCCACCGCCGGCCCCGGCAAAGTTGTGACCCCGGTGGCGCCGGGCTCCCCCGCCCCGGCTCCCGGTCGCCCCCGGCATCGCCCGCAGACCTCCGGGGAAGCCGCCTCCTTCCCCGCCCGGCGATCCTGGAAGAGATGGGGGAGAGAAAAATGGGGAGGGGAAAAAAAAAAAAAAAAAAAAAAAAAGTCTCACTTTTTGCATTTGCGAAATATTTTAAGGATGTTCGGAGAGCCCTTTGCAGCATGGAGGTGGCTGGTTGTAGGAGAGAGAGTATTCAGTCCATATTGTTACAGCCTTTTTTCAAGGACTGCCTTCTCCAAAGGTAAGTTTGTAATTTTGACCAAAAATATTCGTTGCTGCATTTTTTTGGCGTATATTAGTGCAGGGAGGGTTTTCGTTGTGTTGATGAACAAAACGTAGCCTTGTATTTTTCTTAGCTTTGATCTCCTGTGTATCCCACCCAGCGATGTCTCCTTAATATCGACAATTACTGAAGTCAGTTTTGTTTCCTCTTTAAAATTTTATACACGCGAAGCTTAACAGCAATTTAAGTTCAATTTAAGAGCACGAGAACCAAAATATTTTTGATATAGACTTGGTGTTTTTTGCTTATGGCTTTTTGTTTGGGGGTTTTCTTCACTGAGTAATAAGCGGATCCAGGACTAAATATGTGATTGTCTTAATAAATCTAATCCAGCTCTAATATATAAAGAAGCGTATTATGTTGCTGCTATATGGTCTGGTTGTGGCTAAAAGAGTTTACAATGCCATTTGTGATGGCTCTTGATGGATTACTCTGGTCTAAAGTACGGGAGAAAACTGCCCTTGGTATGGTGAAGGTGGCGATTGACATAACAGGGTTTATATTAAGTTATGCGTCTTACTAAACAGTGACCTTTTTATTTACAAATTAGCGCTCTTGTGGCAATTAGCTTAAAGCATTAGTTATATAAAGACTCTTATTTCACCACACTTCATTTAGATGGGGAGGGGGGGGAGATCTGAGGAGGGGGGCGAGTGATTTGTTTGTTTGTTCTTTTTCCTTCAAGAAGGTACATTTGGGAGACATTTTGTAATTTCTGGCATTTTTCTAGGCGCATTTTTTTCCACCCGGTGGGAGATCTTTTTTGTTTTGCCTGGCCCGGCGCTGGCGGCGCTGCGCGGCTCCGCGGGTTTGTCCCCGGCGCGGCGGGGGGGCCGGGGGGAAGGTGGGGCACGGCTTCATCTATTGTATCTTTCCCTTTTCTCTGTATCAAAAGTAACCGCAGATGTGTTAGAAAGACGATGGAATTGTGTCACTGAAAAACTGTGATGTTGCGTGAACTACCGCCCGGAGCAGGCATGACCTCACCCTTTCGGTGGTTTGTGTAATGAAGCTGATTTTTTATTATTATTTATTTATTCCTCCTCTCTCCCCCCCCCGCCCCCAATCCTGTACCTAGAGACCAGCTTTCTTCAGTAATGAGATTTTTCGGCCCCACCCCCAAAATTATTTTACAGTGGCTGCAGATGAAAGGATTTAAAATAATTTTTCCATACAATATGGAAGGCTTTGGCACACGTTTATTGTGCAACTAGTCCATTGTTTGCTTGTTGTGAAGTTAAGGTTACATTCACTGCTGGTTATTACACCTTAAGGTCCCTCTTGCTCGTGTCCCTGCATATGCAAATTTCTTGTGGAGGTCTGTAGGAGTTTGGGTTGCTTATGAAGGTGAGATTGGAAAGAAAGGAAAGCCTAATACAGCCCTTCAGATGGTAGCAGGATTCACCTGAGGTGGGTGGGTTTTCTCTTTCCTGTTGCTAGCTGGAGCATGCGTTTTTACATATATTTATAAATAGATATATGTTAATGTGTTTTGTTTTCTTTTGTTAAAACCTACAGATCACCTCGGTTCTAAGTGCAAATATTTTAAAAGACTTTCTGCTAACATCCATATTAGGTGCTTAAGAAAACAGAAGTGATTAATGTTTTCAGAAGATGGGTGGAAAAACATAGTCAAGTCTATGATCAGAGCATATATTAGAAAACTCGACAAGTTCAGGAATAAATTTAACATTAAAATTAATACTTTTTAAAGGAATCTATGTGCCTATTATTTTAGAGTGATATGAGGCTGACAATTTCAGAGACCTTCACATCTCTTCTACATTTCAGTATCTTCATTATTTTCAAAGAATAAATTTGACAAACATTGGACTGTTTGAAACAGTCTCTAAACTTCTCATGAGCATTTTGATCTTCAAAAATGCATTTAGATTTAGCTTTTGAGTAAAATTTTTTCATTAAGTTATTTAGTTTTATGGAAACTGATCCACAGCTTCAAGTAGATCTTTACTTTTTTGTTGCTGTTCTATTTTGTTGGTGCTTTGTTAATTTCTTGTTTGTTCCTCGGTTTGGTTTTGTTTGTTTTGTTGTTTCTTTGGGGTTTTTTTTTAAGGAAAATAAAATATTCTCAGTAAATGTATCTTGTAACCTTCTTCCAATAAGACACATCAATATCCAAGAAAGCAGTCTGGTTTCATCATCTCTCCTATGTCATACGAGATCTTTTATAAAGCCTTGGCTGAAGCAGAGAGACCTGTTGGCCTATGACAGTGCAATATGACCACTACATCTTCAGTGTTCTCCTATGATTCTCAGGTCTTGAGGACAACGTCAAGATATGGGTCCTCTGAGAAAGTGTGGATTTTGGATATCTTCCATTTTTGAGACTTAATCACTAGGTCACAAGGTTGATATTTTGGGTTATGCCAATTGAAGTAGAGCCAATTGTTGCTGAATCTATTACAATACTTATAAATCTTAGGGAATCACTGGGTTATCTACATCTGAGTAATACTGGTACAGCTTTATCTTTCTTCTTTACGTTGTGTAGACCTGTGTTCAGTTTGCTCATCCATGGACAACAGTACTGAGCAAATTATAAACTACTGATGGAAATTTCATGCTTCTGCTCCTCTTGTCATTCTGGACTATGACAATGATGATTTGTTGTGACTGCAGCCTATGCATGCAAGCCATGAATGAACAGGATTGCTAGTGATCTTGCTGCTCAGAAGAACCTTCTAGCTCTGTGAAGTCAGCAAGAACAGGAATGCTGGACAGAAACTTCACATTTGCTTTTCTTCCAGTTAGGGCCACTGTTTAACACTGGTTATGGTTTTTCGACTTGGATGCTGCATTTGATGAAAGTGTCAGTTCTCACTCCTGCCATGAAGTCTTACTGTGACAGGAGTGCAGTGCTGATGTCTTACAACTTAGGGGTTTCCTCACTTCACCCCTGCTTCCTTTTTGAGGTAGTTTTGAACATGAAATATCTCCCATCAGACGTGTTGCCAAAATGGAATAAGAGGTGATTTAGGCTTAGCATCCTCTCAAGGCCAAATAGCAACTAATTTACCTCTTGCATCTTCTGCAGAAAGGCCTGGAAGAGTGATTACTTAGGGGTAGCTCTGTGTTGCTTATGTGTTTTACCCACCTTGCTCCATCTGAAATGCCTGTCTGTAATACCAGGACCTAAAGCATAAGAGTCTGTCTGTCTGTCTGTCTATCTATCTATCTATCTATCTACTCACCTACCTACCTATCTATTGGTAAGTTTGTTAGTTTTGTCCCGTATAGATCCCTTCCTTTCTAAGATAGCAAAATAAATATATTTTTTCCCAATACAACATCCTTTTTGCCTAGAAACTCTATATACAGACTCTGTGCACCTCTCAAAAATATTTGGCTCTCCTGACTTAAAGCCATTTGAAGTATAGCATCCTACTACAAAGGAATAAATCTCGTCCAAGATCTTAACTCATCCTGAATGACCAAAATGTTCTGCATGCCTTCAAAGCATTCCTTTTATAGTGCCAATTTTCTATACTGAAGAGCCCCAGAGTTAAGATGGCTGCCTGTTTACAGCTGTCACAGAAGTGTGATGAGTACATCCCAGGCTTCCAAAATTAGCCAATAATAATGTGAAGACTTTTCCCCAGATGAGTTCTAGTGGTATAAAAGAATATTATTTGGGATTCTGTTCAAATAAAAGCCATAACTGCTGTGCTTCACTCACTCATATATCACTACTCAGATAAGTTGATTCAGTACTCATCAAGGTTGCAAGAAAGGGAGGAGAAGGTGGTATCTTCATGTTCCAAACTCTGTGACATGGAGTCTTTTTTCTCACCCTTCCTGATTTTACCTGTAATACATCATATAATTCATGTCAGCATCAAGTTAGAGCAGTGAATAACTTTTTTCTGTCTTGCTTAAAGAGTCACCTGTCTCAGAGATGTGAATAAGTATAATACATTTCTTGCTTGCTTCAGACTGTTATTATAAAATTTAAGTTCCTCCACACTTCTTCCAAATAATATCTGTATGACTTTTCAGTGTTATAAAATAATCTGCTCTACCATCTATAGTTGGTGTTGTAGTGAAGAGGTCCAAATCCTTAAGACAATCCTAGATTTTTAAATGCTTTAGTAAATGTGCAGGGAGGGAAATATGAGTGCTTTGAAACAACTTTTTTCTGGCTTGTTCTCATAAGCAACAAAATATGCCTTGAACACATATGACCACATACCAGTGGCTTCAGCTCTCAGAGACTTCTTTAGATTCTTAGCTAAGTCATGTTTCCAGTGTATCGTGTTACCACTGAACTGTCATTTGGCCCCAGGAGCAAGATACCAATACTACAGATTTCCTTAGTAGGATGTTTTGTTCATAAATTCCCTAATGATAATAACTACAGCCTGAAATTGCTGGTCAGAATTTGACCCTTAAAGCAGGTATTGCAGTGCTTGAAAAGTAAGTGTGTTTGCTAAAATATTATTCTTTATGCCTGTCTCCCTGTATCAACAACAGAGAGAGATGGGAACTGCCAAATAAACAAGTACTGGTCTGCACTGCTCCTGCAGGGAGCTGAGATGCCACTGTGGAGGCCCCAGATGGTAAACAGAAAGTTGCTCAGAAGTGCACAATACCATCCAGCAGAAAATAATAGTTATGGATGCCAAAGCCTGTTGAGTTTGAGCACCAGCAAAAATATCAAGAGCTCTAAAATCTAGGTCTTCCTCGGTCCTCATGAATTCAAACCTGGAATAAATGGTTGCAAAAGGTGTAATGCTGATTCTCCATCTTCTGTTGGGCAAAACAATCTGGACCACTTTGGAGTAAAAAATGCTAGGAAATGGGAAAAGAAGGAGCTAGATTTTACAAGGTATTGAGCACTGGGATTCCCAGAGGAAAAATGAAAGAGGTGGGCTGGATCTCATACCTGTTTCTGGGACTACTTCATGGATTTTACTGAATAATGTTTTAATGCAAAATGTAGGAAACCCCAGGAGCAGTGAGCAGAACCAAGGATTTATTTCTCCCGGTGCAGTCCTCTTTTTGTCATGTTCCATTTTGTTTTTTCTCTGGGACCTGTGCCTACAAGGCAGGTATCTAGGTAATGAGCCCGTAAAGTGGTATTATCTCATACTTCAGTGGATTAACAGTAGCTATGCTTCTCAGTAAACTGAAGTCACTGTATTGTAAACACTTAGTGTAGAACTCGCTTTACCTGACTTTAGATGAGTAGTGTTAAGTCTGTCATCCTAGTAATTGAAATGAAACAGATCAAATAAATTAAATCTTTAAAAAAACCCAAAGAACAAAAAGGCACATCCCAGCACCCCAATGTTGTGTTTCTACTGTGAGATAAACCATATTTTAATTTTTAAATACCGACTTGAGCATGATTTAGGTAATGAAATGTTAGTTCTTAATCATCACCTCTTCAGAGCTTTGGGGCATTTGTTAAATGAAAGTAAGACCTCCCTGGCCTCACAGGTGTGTACATCTTGAATAGTCACAAATAAAAGAATTTTCAATGTTTGTTCAAACAGGGTAGAAAGAAAAAAACCCAAAAAACCAAAAACAACAAAAACAAACAAACAAACAAACAAACAAACAAAAAAAACTCCCCAAAAAACCAAAAACAAAACCAAACCAAACCAAAAAAAACCCCAAAAAAACCCGACTCAGATCTGGGCCTTTCAGCATTGCAGACATCCCTCATGTCCTGTATCTGTTTATTAGGAATGTTGGTGCTGCCATAACCTGACGAGTAAAAGGATAATTTCTTCAAAGGGTCCTTTCACCTCACAGCTTTTCATCTGTAATGCCAGGCAAAGACAAGGCATGTTACCCTGGTGACTTGTTTCATAAAGTTTTTTTCAGAAGAAGTAAAATTTAATTTTAAATGTTATAATGCAGAGCAGTTATGTTTTTTCTGATGATCTTAAAGTCATCTGCACAAGACAGATTATGTTGATACCTTTAGTCAATGTGATAGTGTATTTGCAATTCAGATGTCACAGTTGGTATCTTTTAAGGAGAAGCCATGCTGGATAATACAGGGGAAACAAAGTCTGAGTCTGTATACACACATTCTGTTTAGCCTATGTCCGCTTATAATCACATAAAGAATGAAGATTCCACAAGGAAATATTCTGATTTCTTTGGTCATCTCTGAAACAATTTCCCAACTCAAAACTGAGTCCTGTAGGTATCTGTGGAACTTGGAAGGAGTCGTCATAAAAACTTTGAGATGAGCTACTCCAATGTGAGAAGCTCTTTTCCTTCCTATATTCTATGTTCTCCCATGATTATTGGTTTATTTTAATTAGGTCATGTGTTTTTGTTCTAATATCCTTCTTGAGCTGCTTACAAATCAAGTTAACTTGTGACCAGTACCTGGCTTGTGCACAGACCCCTGTGTTAATGGCAGTGTCTGTTGTCTTCTCTTGGACAGAACAGGGTGCCAGGCAACAGTAAAATGAACACATTACTTAATAAGAGAATGAGAATGAAGTGACTGTATTGGAGTGGGGTGAGGAGGTGAAAGCCTTAACTGCTTCTACTCTAAATCATTTGAGATAACTACTTTCTACTTCATTGTTTTTCTCAGGTTGCCCTTACACAAGATTTGGGGATTTCACCAGAGGGAGGGCAGTAGAAGAAAATGCCAATGATACCACATTGGTTTGGGTTTACTGAGACCACTTGCATTAGAGATACAGAGAAAATAACCTCATATGATGAGCTCTCCATCTTTCTTCTCTGGGAAATGTTGTATTTGCATCTAAACCAGAACCAGTTTCCTCTCAACATCTGCTGAACTCTTATAAGTTTTTTGCATTCTCTAAATGTTGAAAGACCTCTGAAAATGTATCTTCTTCAGGATAATCCTATCAGAGTTTTCCATTTTTATGCCTCTTATGTTATAATCTGAAAAACAAACCAAACCAAACCAAATTAGCAGTTTTGTACTCAGATCTAGCCTCCTCTGCTGGATATATGTACATATATTCAAACTTAGTTCATTGCCTTTCTTTTCATACACACACACACACACACAAAAACCAGTGTTATTAATTAGAGCTTTCTGAAGTGTACATATAAGAGTTTGGTTATAGATATGGTAATGATCAATTTGTATCCCAAATGACAAATAGTATCTCCATAAGATTCTATCTTAAGTTTTATTTAGAAGTATATATCAAACCATAGTGTGTAATATAAAGGAATCCACATGTGAGCTTGAAAGATTTTTCCTGTTCTTGAAAACTACTAACATCAGACTTCTGAAATCCAAAAATCTGAGGTTTTTTTTTTTTTCCTTTCTTTGGAGAAATGTATTTAGCCTAAGTAAGGATGATATAACCTGTAGCAGAGAATCCTGTTCATTTGATCTGGAATTCAGGAGGTGGGTAGGTAGGTAGATCCCACTAACATTAAAAAAAAAGGTTGGGGAAAAAACAAAAGCTTGCACCTAATCCCAATCTAAACACATCCATGTAGAAAATGCCTCTTAATTCTAATACCCAGTAAAATTTCCTGCACCAAGTCTTCTGAAGCCTAGATGATTCCTAGGTATAAATCAATGTTTTCTTGAACTGGAGTTTAAAGCATTTAAAATTATAGTGTAGGCATTGGACTAGAACTCCACATTATTTAACATCAGCAATATAATTTTGACGTTCTGCAAATACCTGAATCATACTATCCAGAAGCTCTGAACTACTTGAAACATTTTTTGTAGATTTACTTTTATGACAGAAATTCTATATTGGATATTAAAATAAGTTATTTGTTTTAAAAACTAAATTTACAAAGTTAGGATATATGAGCTTACCTGCATTGAATTTGCTATATATTTGCACATACTTAAAGCCATGAAATTAACAGTATTTTAGTAAACTCTCTACAGAGTTATGCAAAGGGATGTAGCTTGTCCCCTACTATGCTACCCCTTGTATGCTCCTTTATCCCAGGAGTAAACACAATGTGTAAACACGGTGACAATCTAAGGTTTACCTAGTGGTGTGTTGTATGTGATTGCAGTGGGGTTTGTTTTGTTTTGTTAGATCTTAATGGTTTGGTTTTGTCTTAATGCCCACTCCTTTGTATTTCCAACATGAAAGGGATAAGATTTTTGCCCTTCTGCTGCTGGCTCTTCTGCTGGAAATAGCAGTGTGTGTCTCCATTTCCAAACACCACTACACTAACCCAAGACAATAGATAATAATATGATTAGCTTCACTTGAGTCAGAAATTATTAAAGCCTCATAAACCAATGTTTGCAGAGGTCTGGCCAAAGAAGCGTCTACCCTGCTGGCCCAGATCAGGTTTTATTTACCACAGTATTTAGAATAATTAGCATGAGAGAAGAATAAATTGTGATTTTACTATTATTATTGTTTTGTATTTCAGAATACAAAATGTTTTGGATAAAAGTTAAAAACAAAAATAATCCTGAGACCATAAAGTCAGACATTTGGGGAGGGTTGGTCCTCCTTTTTCTTTTTTTTTTTTTTTTTTTTTTTTCTTTTAAACTTTGTGAAAATATTAAATATGAACATTTTGTCTGTCTTACTATTTACTCCCCAAAATCTTTTAAGGTTTGAGATGCTGGAGAAGATTACTAGAGCAAGAATTCAAGCTGTCTCTAGTATGATATTTTAGAGCGAATGCATATATGGAAGAGTAAAGGAGAAACTCACAAATCACCTTTTAACCTGTAGGATAACTACTCTGAATCCAGTAAAATATAAACGGGGAAAGATATATTTCAAGTCCTAGAATGATTTTTTCCCGTTTACTACCCCTATATATAACAGAATTAGTGCCTCCACTATTACATATTTTCCCTATGCACCTAAAAACTTGAGGCTCCCGAAAAAGCCATATAAAGAAAACTTATTGCTGACAGTAGCAAAAAGTCCCACAAACTCTTTGTCCTTTCAGTTACATTTTAGGCAAGAGAATGGTTAAAGGGGCTCCATGTGTACAGGTGATGTTCAAATGTCAGTTCTGTAAAATAATAATCCTGTATCTTTAGTTCCTCTTGTAGTCTTTCTGCTGCTTCTGCAGCTGCTTCCACCATCTCTAGGAACTTAGCTATAGTTGCAAAAGTAGAAATGTGGTAATAGGTTTCACTGCTCTTCTCTCAGCTTTGTCTTCTCAGCAAGAATACTGTTGTCTCATGTCTGTTCCTCCTCTTTTGGATATAGCTCAGTGGCATAACACCTTTCCAGTTCAGTTTCCCCGAGGATGCTGGACTCTGTGAGTATGTGTGGCTGATGACACATTCCTCAAGTAAGACTACACCACTTAATTGGCATCTCACTCCTTTCACTCATGTGGAAAAATTTTGCCTGTTGTATATGTACTTGAAACTATAAAAACCCCACCCATACACAGTGATATGTCATCAGTCTGAAAGAATACAAGAAATCCTTCATGTATAGACTAGCTCAGACACCAGTTTTGTAGGCAAAAATTTTAAAAGATAACATATTATAGTGCATTACTGTTTTGAGTGCGCATTAAATTGCATATACACTTTTATAATTTTAAAATCCTTTTTGAACATGTCTTGTAGTTCCAGACTGTATTAGGTAGCCTTCACAGACTGGATCATGTGAAGGAAGAGGACAGTGGTAATTAATTGTACCTGCTGGGGGAACGTAACTTCTAACATGGGCTTTTATTCTGATTTATGTAGTTGGTTTGGGTTTTGGTGGGTTTTTTTCGGTTTTTTTTTTTTTTTTTTTTTTGGGGGGGGGTTGTTGGTTTTTTTTTTGTTTGTTTGTTTTTTGTTGTTTGTTTTTTGTTTGTTTGTTTGTTTTGTTTTTGTTTTTTGTTTTTTGTTTCTTTGTTTGTTTTTTTCTCTGCGCTGTGAAAGTATCTGATTGGATTCCCACTTGGTACTCAGTGCAGCTCCATAGACAGCTGTGCTGATTCAAATGAAGGGACAGTGTGCTATGGAGAAGGAAGAAAAAATGTCAGAGCAGAATGTGTGACCACAGTATTTAATGTTGTTAAAGGCAACTCCTTACTAAGTGCCAGGCTCCCACAGAGAGCCTGAGAAGTGACAGAAGTATTGCTCATTATTTCAGCCTATCTTGGTTTTGTTAGCATTAGCATACCTAATGCAAAATAATGCTGTGGGATTTTTCTGCCTGAAGTTTCAAAATGTGAAACCCATCAGGTTGTAATTCCTCCCCCAGTGTTAAGTGTGGACACTTGCAGCAAACTGTTTGACCTCGAGACTTTGTTGCAGTGTTTTAGTTCTGTTCCTGACAACACTAGTTTTGTAATGCTGCTTTACTGGTCATGTCTAGTAAAATACTGTTTATGAGAAGAGCAATCACTGGTTTTATAGTGGAAAAATAATATGCTCATGTTTAACACTTCTGAGCTTCTTGTTTTACTAGGCTTTAAACTTTTTTTATTATTTTTTATTTTTTTTAGGCAGCTTTGGATTCTGAAGGATTATATTTACTTACTAGCTGCTGAACAGCAACAGAAATAGGAGATTAAATGCAATAGTACCTCTTCTCATCTCTTTTTAGTTAAATTGCAAAATAACAAGAAATTAAAGTTAACAAAAAGATCTGGCCATGCACTACATGTACCTACTTGCTCAATGCAGAAACAAAAGTTTGTGTATAAGTAAAACAAATTACTTTCCCCTCATTGAATAAGAATTGAGGAAAATATTTTCTTGGTCACTACTTCAAATTTTGATCCAGAAAGAACTTCAAACAGGCTTTGTCCATACTGCATCTCAACCATGAACACCTAAAATAACTGACTCTGTCATACCATTCTTTGAGACACCAAAACTATGAAACACTAAATTAACTTTCAAAAAAATGGCAGAAGTTATCACAGAGGTGTTTAACACCAGTTTTGTGTAGGATAGTGGCTGAACTCTTTAAATAGGTTTGACAATTCCGTTATCTCTTTCAAACCAGGCAGCTAACGTCAGCAAATAAAGTGAAATTGGCTATGAATTACATCAGTTCATTTATGGCTTATGTCCTTGTTTTTTAAGATACTTTCTATGTGCTTCTACTTACTACTGTAATTTGACATTTTATAAAATAACAACTTCTAGTTTAATAGTTGCCTGCATTTACCTAATTTTACACCAAACTCCAGGTAGTTCACTGAGATTATTTAAAAAAATACAGCTATCTGTAATATTATAAAGCATAATCAACAACAACAACAATAACATACATTAGGGGCAAATTGAACTGAAACATCACTAGCAAATGTAAAACAGGAAAAAGCACACAGAATCCATAATAGTTTACTAGAGAACAAAAGAGCCACCTATATATTTCCAAATATCCCTAAGAGTAAGTCATTCTAGGAAGAAATGAGAATATGTGAACTTCGTCATGTGTCATTTTTTTAGTATTTGATTATTGGAGGGGGTGGGGGAGAGGTGAACGACCAGTGATACCTTTTATCAGTTCATACAAGTTCGTATATATGGAGATAAACTGCAAAAAACAGGTCAACAGAATTGCTACATAAATAACCAATGAGTTAGTGAGCTCTACAATAGTAGAAGCAGGGTGTAAAGTAGTCCCAAGTGAGAAAAATTGCAAATATTTGTGGATATGCAAGTTAGTGCATAGATTAGCATATTCCCCAGTTTATGAAAATATGGTATTATCTTCTGTATGTATGAGCCATTTTTAAATCGTTGACAAATGGGAAATTTGCTTTGCCTTTAACATGTTTAATTGTTGGCTACAGTTTTAAGTAGGTACAAGAATATTAAAAACCAAAATGAAACCCACATTCTTTAGAAATTGAACAACTGTCTCCTAGAATTTTATGTCCTTAAAATACAGAGTTGCTTGATTCCAGAAAGCACCGAAAATGACACACAGTTCAACCTGTATGCATATATATTTTGTGACTGGAACCAGTGATTGGTTTAAATAGGACACAACACAAACGCCCTGTTCAAAAGACTGCAACTCAAGCTTAAGGAAACTACCGAAAGTCTCTTTGACTCAGTGAGGTTTTAAGCCACAAAACTAAATAAATACAAAAATTAGTATAAAACTTGTCAACGGTACATAGAATTTGCAAACCAAAATAACAAGTTAAGTTTTTGGGCTTCACAACCTGAATTAGATGATATCACAGAGACCCCTTTCTGCAGCTCAATGAATCAAGTTATTGGATCTTAGCCTTTAATGCTCAGTCTGCATTTAATACTTTTGAACTTCTGTTGAAATGGCTGTATTTCTCACCTACATAGCTAATGTACAAAGTTCTTTCATTTTAGTAAAGCTTGTTCTTATAGTTATTTTGAGATTATAAAAGATGGAATCTTAAAGAAATGCCTTCAAAGTTAGAGATCCAATTTCAGCAGTTTGTAGAATAAAACCCCAGCAGTTCATTAAACGTCAGTTTTTAAAATGGACATTGTACACTTTCAAAGTAGAGAGAGACTGGATCATGTTTGCCTGTCATGTTGGTGCCTGTTCTCTTCAAAACCCAGACAAACAACAGAGCATGAACTGATACATCTTCTGTATGTTAAAATTTAGTATAAATACATTTACTATTTCAGGCTTTAAGGAAAAACATAGCACTTTGGTACAACAACTGAGTCTACACCTACTGATCTTTTACTGAGAGCTAGCAGGGAATTCTTTGGTCATTATGCAAAATATTTCAATTTTAGATTAACTACTGTCATAGTGCAGCACTGATGCCTAAAAATGTATTGTGAGCATTTTGGTGATCTCTGCAAAAAGGAAAAACTTAAAATATATCTGCATATATTAACTGAAAGGAAGGCAAAAGAGAAACATTAGTCTGTTATATACTTTTTCATGTTACTGCCTTTGCAGAATAGAAATTAAAACTGATGTCACATTGCTTTCAAACATCATACTTTTCATTTTACTAGCAAATTAATTAAGGCAATTTTAAGGACTAATCAGTTTCAGTTTACTTAATAATACTTAAATGCAATCTCTTTTATTGCCAAAACATTAAAAGCTGATGAGTACAAGAGTTTCTGGCCAAAACTCTTCCTCAATGCATAGTGTCCTGTTTGTATCCAAATGTTATTGTCCATGCTGCTTGCTCTGCACTTTTCTTAAACCTGTGGTAGGGTAGAAATACAAGGGTCAATTAAGGATATGTTTAAACTTGAAAATTCTTTCTTTGTATTTCAGGGTATTTTCTATACTTTGTTTTTAATTATTTTTTGTGTTTCTTTCATCAGTGGAAGTGGAGAGTTGTATTTTTTGCTTAGTTGCCAGGTATTTCATTTTCCTTTAGCATTCTGAGGCAAAGGCAATCTATGACATGTGTTGCTATTTATTTATTGTCATCACCTTATCTGCTAGCTGGATGAAGTGAATTATTCAGTATTTGTTGAAAAATTTGTAGATGTTCTGTGTGCATTTTACTATAGGATTAGTTTAGGACTGCTATTTCTAGCTAGTGTGTGCTTCAGGCTTTAGAATAGGCATAAAAAGCAGTAACAAATTTTGATCATTTGGTTCTGATATAACTATTGAAATACAAATTAATACAGTGATGTTCCTAAGTTCATGCCACTATCCTAAAAAAAAAAAAAACAACCACCAAAACCACCCAGAAAAACGAAAAACCAAGCCTCCCTTAAAAGTACTAGCAGCTGTCTTCCACTTGCATTACATTGAGAATTTCCTGTCCAAAAGGTTGTGAAGCTAAATGACTTGCAGCTGAAACAGAACTATGGGGAACTCCGACATGCGTAGTTGGCTTGAAACTGCTGCTAACAATTGCATCTAGCAATATTTCATCCAGTGGCTAGGAGGTGTTTAAAGCTGAGGACAGTGGTACTGTTATTAAAGAGGTGATGCGAATTACAAAAATTATTTTGCTTTTATTATAGATGTATCAGATTTTTCTTAATAAGCAAGATAAGGCTTTTCTAATGCTTTTGTTACATTTAAGTTTTATTCTGAAAGTTTCATTTCTCAGGAGCAATATGTGACAAGAACAAGTTTTCATTATTTTACTTTAAAAGTGAAGGGATGATTAAATTCAAACAAAACAGAATCTTGTCGCTTTTTAATGAAAATAACCATTACTTTAAGGTAGATTTATTTAACTATAGTACTACAATTACATTTGATGCAAGAGCATAAGATAAATTAGCGCATGAAGTGTTCCTTAAGCAGACAGCTCTAGCGAGGGCCTGTCAGAGATGGGGCTTTGACATTTTTATGGCTGGGGCAGCATGTGGAAACAACTGAGACTCAGTTCCTATTGCTTGCTTATAGCAGAATACTGCTTGTGTTTAATCAAATTATTGAGACGTAAACGACTTTACCTAATGAGACACGCTCAGATTAGTTCGCACCTTTGCCTGTAATGAGATCGATTGAACGCGGTAACCGGTAACAAGCGAGGGTTACGGTAGTTCACGTGTCTACACTTAGCTACCGAACCAAGTTTCAGAAAGGCTCAGAGGAACAGGCTGGAAACGGTGTTAAGAGGTGGCCGGTCTTAAAGAGTTCTTCAGGTTTTTAAGGGAGGTGTCTGCGTTTCTACTTAATTTAGCACGAATGTGAACTGGGTCCGGCGATGCAGGGAGAGACAGAGTCCGGCGGGCAGGTGCCGCCGCGGGGGCAGGGCCGCCGCCTCGCTCCGCGGGACGCCCGGGACAGCGGCCGCTCCTGTCTCCGCGGAGCCGAGCCCTGAGGCCGGGAGCCTCTCTCTCCCCGGGTGGCCCCACAGCCGGACCCCTCCGCCGGGCACCGCTCCGGCCCTTGCTCGAGGGGCGCCGCGCTCGAAGGGAACCGGGCGGCCGCGGGTCGGGGTAAGTTCAGCACTCGGGGCGGTCTGTCCTTCGGACCGACGCCCGGCCGGCCCTTAAGCGACCGGAAAGGTCCGGGCCGGCATTTGTCAGCTCTCCTCCGCCTCTGTTCCCCGTAGGTTGTCAGGGAAAGGCGTTGCTGCCTTTACCTCGAGGAGGCTTCTCCCACTCCGGGGGGGACGCGGGGATTTGGGGCCAGCCGAACCTCCTTGTCCCCGCAGGAGCGGAGTGCACTCTCTCTCCGGCTCAGCTCGGAGACAGGCGAGCGGAGCGGTCCCGACCGCAGGCTGAGGAAAAGCCCTCCCCGTTTCCCTCCTCTCCCCGTCACCGCGAGTTGGGGCCCGCGTCCCCCGGGAGCTGCGTCCCCCGCTCGCTCCCTCTTTCCCTCCCTCCTTCCTCCCGCCGGTACCCCCCGTGCCGCTGCCCGGCCGCTCCGAGCTCTCCCGCGCTCCCGAGCCCGCGCTCTCGTGCCCGCGCTGCGCGCGCTCTCCCCCGGGCGGCGCTGTGCCCGCGCCCCTGCGCGATGCAGTGTGGGAATGGCTGTGGCGCTGGGGTTGGCTGAAAGAGGCGGCCAGTCGAGGTTTAATGTCCGCCATGTTGGCCGTGGCGTATTGAGCGGAGCCGGAGCGGCGGAGGAGAGGAGCCAGCGCCCAGCCCAGCCGCGCCAGCCGGCGCCGCCGGGCCCCGTGTCGGAGTGCGCCCCGCCCTGCCGGGGGAGCCCCGGTCCCTCCATGAGAGCGCTCGGCGGGGTCCGGCTCTCAGCTCGGAGCGCTCTTGCTGTCGCCCCCCCCTCCCCAGCCGGAGCCGCCATCGCTGCCTAACATGAGCAAACTGTCGTTCCGGGCCCGGGCGCTGGACGCGTCCAAGCCGCTGCCCGTCTTCCGCTGCGAGGACCTGCCCGACTTGGCCGAATATGCCTCCATTAACCGGGCCGTGCCGCAGATGCCCACGGGCATGGAGAAGGAAGAGGAGTCGGTACGTGAGACCCCCCCCCCCCCCTCGGCCGGGTCCCTCCATCCCCCCCGCACCCGGGGCCCCCACCTTCGCCTCTGCGCAAGCACAAAATGGCCGCCATCTTCTCCCCGCTCTCCCCGCCCGCCGGGAAGGGGGGGGTGGGGGGGCCGGGACCTGAGGTGGGAAGGTGCCGAGCCCGGCGGCCCCTTCCCGCACCTTCCCCTAGCGCTGTCCTATGTCCCCCGGTTTCCCCCGCCCGCGCCCCGCCGCGGTTGACGGCCCGTTCATGAGGCCCCGAAAGGCACAAAGGGGGTCACGTGACACCGCGGGCGACCGCCATTTTGTCTCTTGGTTCTTGGGCCGGGCCTGGTGCGGCAGCGGCGAAGAGAGGAGCGGAGGAGAGGAGCGGGGCCTCGGCGGTGCCGTGCCCGCTCTGCCCCACCGGGTGGCGCTGCCGAGCCGGCTGCAGCCGCAGGGGGCGCTCGGTGGCGGGTGGCGCTCGGAAGTTGTGGCTGGTGGCGCGGGAGCGCGCGCTGGCGTGGGGCGGGAGGGGGAGCGCGAGCGGCGGGCGGGAAACAGGGGCCCTGATGCGGGACTGGGCCGGGCCGGGCCGGGCCGGGCCGGGCCGGGCTGAGCTGAGCTGAGCTGAGCTGAGCTGAGTGGAGCGGGACTCCGGCTGCGGAAGCGTTGTTGCTGTCTTTGCTGGCGTCCCCGCGCACGTGTTGTGGCGGCGTGCCGCCTCCTCAGCCGGCAGTAAAGCTCCGGCTGCCTCCAGCCTGCGCGAACCCGGCGGGAGACTGGGGCTGCGGCTGAGTTGCTCCAGCGTGGACTTAGCTCTGTGCCGCTCCTGTGATTTTATTTGCTGCCAGAGTTAGGAAGTGGTAGGGTTTCCTTATAGGCTTATTCGAAGAGCCGACAAATGCCTTCAGAAACAGGCGTGATGTAGGTAAAAATATGATGCTAACTACGTGGAATTACTGAAGTCAGGCCTTTGTACTACACAAAGTAAGGAAATGAGAGTTAGGAGACCAGAAGTCTGCCACTTTCCTTTCAGTTTTACTGTCTCGGTGGAGAATGAAGCTTGAACCTTTTCGAACTTTAGAACCATTTAACCATCCACTCAGCACATTCTCAAATAGGTATAACGTTCAGTAGCTGTTGTTGCTGAAGGTGCTTGCTGAAGTGGCTTATTTTCTGTGCTTGCAGATTTTTAATAACATAAGCAGTTTTCCCCATTTGTGCATTAAGCGCAGCAAATAGGACTGGAGAAATACAGTTATGTAAATCCATTTTGAAATTTAGTGATCAGAACAAAAGAGTTTGATAGAACTGTTATGCTAGCTGTCAGGCTTCCCTTGTCCTTTGCGAGGTGACAGGCTGTAAAGTTCCTGTTTGTATTTCTAGGTGCAGCAAACTGAATTACTTCTCTAAAGAATAAAATACACAACTTCTTTAAATGTAGTTTCTTTCTGGTATTATTGTATTCTAAGTTAACTGATTCTTCTTAAGAAATGTCTTCAGGCTGAATGAATTCTGGAGAGTAGTACTCTTCAGATGTTGTGGTCTTTCAGTAACTACTCTCCGAGGCTTTTCTCGTGTAACTGCCTACCATTTGAAAGATGATACAGTATTTCTAAGTTCTGCGCAAGTTGATAAAACATCCACTAAAATTAATATGAAATGGTGGAAGGGGGGATTGTTGGTGTGCTGTTTTGTTCTTTGGTTTTGTTTTGGTTTTTTTACAATTCTGTTTGTATTTTTGTGAAGTGAAGGTGCTCAAAACTAGGTTGATATCAATTTAGTAGTGGTACTTAAGCAGGATGTATTTATGCTTGGATGCTTGTGGGGTGCTTTTTGATGCAGTAGATGCATTCTGAATTGATACCTGTAGATTCTGAGTATGAGTGACAGCAACTTAACTTCCATTTGTACCTGAATTTTAAACTTGATGTGTTTACTATGATGCTTGTTTGCCGAGTCCATTTCCAGTTAAAGTGAGCAAATGTGTGTGCTTTGGTTTATTTGTGCAGAAATGTCAGGTTGCTGTCTTTCACTGTTTGCCTGGCTAGAAAGTTTTCAGGCTAGAAAATTACATAGGTGTAACTGTATGGCCTCTATAAAGCTGGAGATATGTCCTAACTGAGGACATGCAGTCATGGGTAAGGAAAAAATTGAAAATGTTAGTTATAAAACTTGTTTCTGTGGCTAATGTGATGCTTTTGTTTGCATAATCTAGCTTTGAGAGTTCAACTACAGAGCTTTATGTGAGTAGACAATTTCCACAGTCAGAGAAGTGTGCCATCAGTAAACACAAGTGTCTCCCTGAATCCATTTAGATCTTCTTATATAAAATAATTTATGTTAAAGTCTTCCCTCTTCTTTCTTAAAACTTGATAAATTTCCTTCCTTTGCTCTTGTTGCCCCAGAAAGCTTTCTCTTGAGTTTTATAATGATGTTGACAACAGAGAGGCATGGTAGTTGACCATGGCAAACGTCACAGGTTTATGTAGCAGGTTAGAATTTTTTTCCTAATACTTAGGAAAGCAGATATTTTTGTGTTGTGCATTTCTTTATAAACAGATGGCAAAGTGTCCTTAAGAATCTGGGGGGAGGGAGCAGCTTAAAACTAGTGTGCACAGGTATTTATAACTATTTTGTAGATAGGATTTTAGCATTGCCTTCAGTTTTGCATAAATGTAATTTTAAATGAACACATACTTGGATTTAAGAACTCTTCTCTTGACTAAATAATTTTCCCTAGGGAAAAATGCAATCAAAAAGATTTAATATTCAAACATCAAGTCACAAGATATTTAAATGACTAATTAGTGTTTTGATGCACAAAAAGGAATCTATTTTGCTTCCCTTTCATCTTATCTTTCTCCCATCCTGTTCCTACAAAGAATAAATATGGAAGATAGTATATCTTCATTATTACAATTGAAAACTTGAGTGGAGCAATCATTTTCTGCCAGTCTTACAAAGGAAAAACAGCCTTTCTAAGTTGACCTGACTTCTCTTAAAAAGGAAGTGGCAACTAAGGGTCTTAAAGTGATGTTAATTCTGTTAACAAGTGTACCTCTGTGTTTAGTAAGCCATAACTTCAATTAGTGGTTTTGTTTGGAGGTAAAAGTGAAAAGCTCTTTGGCACACAGTGGTAGTTGAAGTTACCAGCTGATACTGTGTTCTGACAGTTGCTTGAGCTCTCAAGTTTCTAGGGTAAACACGTGGTGGCTGTTGCCAAGTCTGTTGCTAAATCTAAGAAACTAAAAACTATCAGGAAACATGTATCTCTAAAGAATAACCTTCAAAATGCATTGGCGCTGTTTATGTAACATTAAACACCCCCTGTATTATCTCAATTTGAACAAACCACAACCTTAGTGTTGTAATTTTGAGAACAAAACAAGAGACCTCTGTTAGTAATAGTGATGCACATTTGTCTGTCCAAGTCCATTTTAATTCACAGCTACCTAAATAAAATTGCAGATGAGTTGGATTTGTCTAAAAAAAAAAAAAAGTGTACTGAATCTTTTTGAACATGTTCAGAAAAAGTATGTGTAGATTGACAGATGTCCTAGATTTGATGGCCTCTAACCAGACCAAGGAAAACTACACTTGTTTTGCCTGCTTTTCTCTTAAAGGAGATAGGACACATGCTGCATCCCCAGCCTCTAGACTATGTTAGATTAAAAAATAGAAATGTAGGGTGGTGGGGTTTTTTTTGGTGTTTTTTTTTTTTTTTTTTTTTGAGACTTTGTGGATAATTAAAAAAAAATACATTTGCATAAGATTATTGTGAATATAGATTTTTAAAAAAAATCTTTATTAAAAAGCTCTGCATTTGAAGCACCTCATATCAGTACTTTCAAGGTGTATTTAAAATACTGGAAAGTGTGAATGTGAACGGAAGCTGCCTCAGCAAGGAATGGTGTGTAAGCAGAGATTTTTTTAATCAAGTGCCTTTGTATACATCAGAGAATTATATTATTTAAACAGGAAGATACGGCTATGTTGATGACATTTCCTGAGTTGTTAGCAGTCCCATAGGTATGGGAATTGTCATGGGTTTGACATTTTTGTTTAATTTTTTTTGAGTTTGTTACCCTAATGTGAATGGTGATACCACTGGTCATACTAAAATTTTGGGTTCTGTATTTCTATTTAGTCTTGTGTGTGCTCAAATTTATGTGGGATAGATGTACATTTTCCATCAAGTAAGTTTGTCTAAATCCTGGTGTCTCTGTCCATGATTTTGAGGCAGGGGAGAGGGTATCAAGTGCTTTTCTGAAAAGTCCTGCTATTTTATTGTATTATTCTTCACTGCTTCCCACTAACATCATCTTGTGGTTAATCTTTGCCCTCATTGTAACTTGGGAGTAGCAGCTTTATTGTGGTACTACCTTTTCATCAGACTGATGCACTACATGGGCTTCTGTTCATAAGGTTCAGAATTTAGAATTGAAGCTTGCTTTCTAATATAGTTTGTGTTGCTAGTAGCAGATAGAAGAATTCAACACCCAGTCTGAAATTCTAAGCTCTACAGATGTTCATTCATTTAACACATTTGCAAAAGGAATCAGTAATGATATAACTAACAGGTTGCACAGAAGGCAGAATTAAGTCTGTACAATTGTCAACTGTAAATATTGTCATACTCTGTTACTTGTTGCTTGATCAAACTGTTGAAATAGGTTAAGGTGTGTCTTTTATCTTTTTTAAATCTATACTTGTAGTTAGCTTCTCTGCCCTGACATTGGGGTTGTTTAAAAAAACCTTATTTGGTTCATTATTCATACTTCACTATTAAATGTAATTTTTTTTTCCTGCTAATATCAGCAAGACCTGTCAGTATTTACTAAAACTATTGAAGACCTGATGAAGATAACCTAATATTCATTCAGAGGCTTTGGGACACTTTAAATGTATTCTCTAACAGGATGTGTCTCAATTTAGCAGTGCACTATTTGGTTAATTTCTCATTTACCCATTTTGGGTAGGCTCATCCTCTCAATAAAACTGCCTTGAGCACAGCTACCATAGATCTACTCTGAGCAATAGCTGCACAGAAAATATGCCTTTCTCTTCCCAAATCTACACTAGAAACATTGGGAAGCTACCATATCCAGATTCTCGTCCTGCTGAAGCAGCTATTTTTACCTGATCAAGGAAAAAAGCTGGTAAGGAATGTACAAAAGAGGATGCATATGTCACTGTCTAAGCTGTGGTGAATTTGAAAATTTGTGAAAATGTATAGGTGAGGTGTAGCAATAAATGTGTGAATGGTCTTCAGTTACATATGTAAATTTTACTAAAGATTATGTAGTCTTTTTTGCTCTTTACATTCTTTCCAGCCTAAGAAACTGCATTTTTTCTATAAAATAGAAGCATATATTTTCTGCTAATTAATCAACTGTGTACATGGTGTTTAAATACTTTTTAGTAATCAATGCTTGGTTAAGGATATTTAGTGATACTAAGTGGTTTTGGATCTTGTAGGGGCAATTAGAATTAGACTGTAACTGAATTACAAGTTTCAGGTCTGGACTTTTATTTTTTCTTTTGTGTAGGGTCAGAGAAGTCCCTAGAAAGTTCTCAGCTTACTAATAAGAGAATTGGTGTTTGTCATATCCTTGTCTGTTGCACTCCCCCCATCTCCAGCTGTAGGAGTCAAGTGCAGCTGAACTGAACTCCTTTAGCAGTCTCTTAGTCCAGGAGAGCTGAAACATTAAAGGGTCTTGAAGTATATGGGGACAGTAAAGACAGGTTTTTTTGCATACTCTTTGGTTTGGGAGTCCTGCAGTTTCCAGTGAAGAGTGTTGCTTCCTATTTATGTTCCCCTTTGTCCAGCTTTTCTGCTCACTCATTGTAGGCGATGTTAATTTTATATATCAGGTTATATCTTTTGTGCTTAACTTTAAACACATTTAACTTGTAGATTAGATGCCTAAGAGCATATGTGTTTGATAATCTGATAGAAGGAGAACAGAGAGATGAGTTTGTTGCAGTTTTGTCTAAGGCTACAGTCAATGGACACCTCAGTTCAGAGCTGAAAGAGATTTTTCTGTGAGCTCAAATAACGGCCTTGATTTTGCCTCTTAGTTTGGTATTGAGCTCAGTAACTTTCTGCAGCTCTACTTGGGTAAAAAAGAGCTACGATCCTTAGCCAGAGAAATCTGATAGGAAAAGAAAGTGACATTGCAGCACAAAAGGACAGATTCCAAGTTTAAGAAAACTCTTGTGCAGCATCAAAATACTCAGATGAAAAATGTTTTGGCCCTTTTGGCCCCATGCTCAGGTCCCAACTATTTAGTAATAGTCACAGCTTACTGGTTCTTTCACCATCAGGTACATCCAAGCTTTCTTTTCTGTTGGATTTAATGCTGGGAGGTGTTCTGTGCACCTGAGCAGTCATACAAGTTAGGAAGCCTGGCTGATGATAAGTAGTTTCTCTAGTGAGCAGTTTATGCACTGTGTCTGACTACTAAAAGACCAGGTCAATTCTTTGGTGTGAAACTTGCCCGTACTGTCACTGTTTTTGTTCTGAAGTTAGAGGGATAGCAGTGGCATAGACTTCTGTCACAGAACGGGGGAGCTTGCTTGAAGCTGAAATGAGATTGCCCATCCTAATTTCAACTCAGAAGAAGCAAAACTTACACATTGATCTAGGAACAGTAAGTACAGATTATATTAATGGGATCTGACACATTCCTAGAAACTAGCAGTTTTCTGTAAAAGCTTAGAAAGTGAGATGGCCTGTTACGTCATGGTGAAGTCAGGCAGTAACTTGAAGTCGTGAACAGAGAACTGCCATGAAAGTGGATTGATTATGTGATGTTAGTTTATAGTGTCAGTTAAACATGTAGTGAAGGTGTATGTGTCATCCTCTTAAGTAATGTGGAAAATACTTCAGGTTTCAGAACACAATGAAAAGAGTTGGTGGTTCGTAAGTGCCTTATGCAGGTCAAAGGCTTCTGTAGTAGGTCCAAATTCTGTTTTGGAATGATGGAGGAAATGAAGTTGCAAGCTCACTTGGAAGAATTTCAAGTCAGGACATTGGTGTTCTATGTGGACAATGTTCTTTTTCTAATTTGCTATCATCTATACAAGTTACAGATGTATATAAAAGCAATTTAATTCATCCTAAAAAAAAGCTGTTCTGTTTCCTAGCAAAGTTTTCCACTTAGCTTTTTGCTAAGCATATACCACTCCCAAGGAATTAGTTTGATGTATGTATAATCAAATTATATATAACCTTTTCTTGGTTTCCCAGTAATTGCACAAAGAGATGGCATGTAACAGCTTGGCTTTATGCATAGGAAACTATAGCAAGACAAATTATTCATGTTCGCACTTAAGATAAAAAAGGTTAGACTCCCTCAGTACTCTCGTATTTGAAGTGAGGTTAACCGTTGGAAGAGATTTAAATATATCTCAAATTATTTAAATTGACTGGGAGGAAGAAAACAAACCCACAAAAAATAACTTTGTTAGCAGTAGTCGTAATAAAACGATGAGGAATACAACTGGCAGGGGTTTGGAGTTAAAGAAGAGCTCATGTCAGGGAAAGGAATAATCACTTTAAGGCTTGTATGGAGAGACCACGTTCTGGGAATTTTCAGAGTCTGTGTTGAGGAGCCCTGTAAGGTTGCCTTCCTGACTGTTTTTCAGATGTGATCCATCATATAGTGGATTTCAGCAAAGGATTGAGTATTAATTGTATTAATAACATTAAGATGGAAAGGGATGATAGATGTTTGAGGATTGAGGTGACATGGCCTTATTTTTCTTTTAATAGGTATCATCCTGTGTTTTGTTCGTTGAACTGTTTACAGGAACCTGCCTAATGCTAATTTGTTTCATGTAGGAAAAAAAATGCAATGTGGCAAGGCCTTAAATCTGTAAATGTTTTGAGTAGACCAGTCTGCTTGTCAGTGTCTCAATTACTGTGCCTTAATTTTATGATCATACTTCTCAGCAATGTATGTGCAGTTATTCAATATCAATCTGCAAAGAGTAATCAGTGTGAGTTTTGAATACTTGTAAGTGAATACATTACTTTTTCAAGTTTTCTTTTTAAAGGAGTGTGTGTCTGTGGGAGTCTTGCTCTGCTAGAATAGAATACTGTAATTTGCTGGCCTTAGGTTTATATAATAAGCTGCTGGTTCTTTTTTCGCTTCATTTCCAATTTCTGCTTGTGAGAGAAAGCTAGCTTTAATATCAAGAAATATATCAAATTACTAATGCAGTGAAATAAAAACGCTGGCTGCTGCTTTTGTACCTGTATGTATCCTCTTTCTGTTTAATGAGCCTTTACCCACTGCTCTCCCTTCCACCTGGTGTGTGTATTTGTGTGTATTCAGTTGTATGTGCATTCCAGGATTAACTGTTCTGTGAGGAAAGTGAATTGTGTGAAATGAGGATTAAATAAAAGTTTGAAAACTTTGTTTTTTCAGTCTCTTCAAGCACAGGTAGTTTCAGTAAGAGAAGAAACTATCCACTTAAGGTTGAAGTACCATTCTTAAAGAATTGTTTCCTTTGTATTTAATCTGGAGTTAAGAAATATTTTTTTTAATTGGAAGCTTTAAAGAGGGTGGTGTTGGAAAGGAGTGTGTTCCAACATCTATTTACATTCATACCTTGATAGCATTTTAATGACTTCAAGGTTGTTCCTTCCTAGTTGTGAATAGAAATTAATTGGAGATCTTGTAGCCTGACTGAAAGACTTCCTAAGCTTATATATGAGGAGATCGAGTTGTGTCAAAGGTTTTGTCCACCTTTCTCAAACTTCTTTAAACACTGGTGATAAAATTGTATTCCTGGTTTCTCCTATCAATTTATGGTTTTGCTTAAGAAATGCAGCTTTTCACTGTGTATTAAATCTATGTCCCCCCGCCCTAAATCATGTATTAGTATTTCAGCAGAAAGTGTCATGCGTGCCTTCTTGATACTTGATTTTTCTCACTACTTGAAGTACAAGAAAAAGGATACTGAAAAGGGTGTCAGAAAATAGGAACCGACTTCAGATTTCACAGTATTGTGGCTTTATTAAGAAGTTTAGACAGCTAAGGGCCAACTTGAGTTTGAGCCCTGCAGAAGTTTTGTATAGGTGTTGGAATCCTTTAAGTGGTATATTTGTACAAAACTGTTGGATACTTCAGGTGTTTATGGATAAGTTTATATACTCTTCTGTTTCTCAATGATTTTTTAAAATTTTTTTTTAAAACTATGATGTGTTCTTTGTCAAACATTATGACTTTTTAGATGATTATGTTCTGCTTTCTTAGAAGAAAGTTGTGATTAGTATTAGTGCACTAGCTCTGCTTTCTGATGAACATGCTATGGTCTTAAAATAGGCCAAATACTGTATTAGTGCTCAAATGTTAGGAATTAAGGTAGTGTAAATACAGCCAGTCTTGTGCAACTAGTGTATTTCATTGAGTTAGAACTTCAACAAACGTTAAGTCAAACTGACTTTCAGTTTGTATGAAGGGAAAGAACAAAACCAAATTAAGCCAGCTCTTCTTTTTTTATCAGTAATGTAAGGTTTGTTCAGTGTGAAAAAAGTATGTGAAATGAGTGAGATGTTCATGCTAACAAAGTGCCTCTCATAAAAACCTTCACCAGAGCTATGGGTTTAAGAGTGACTAGTACAATTTTCTATTTCATATTCACTTTCATGGTCTTCCTCTGAAGGAGAAGTGACCTGTCTTGAGAGAATGCTTAGAAATTTGCTGAATAGTAGATAAACATTGGTACGTCTTGAGCGGGAACAGAAAGCAGTGGGGTTTTTTTTATAATCTCCAGGGCTTTATGGGAGGAAGCTGTTGTTAATACATTAACCCTTATTTCTGGCCTGGTTTTCCAGATTATCTGTACTTTTACTGTAGAAAGACCTTGAACTAGTAGATGATGGTAGTTAAATGCTGTCTCCAGGAGCTTTAGCTGGCTTTTAGGTCATTGGGGTACAGGCTATAGAGTGTCTTAGAAATAAAGAGAAAATTTTAGCATTAATAAAATCTGGAGAAGCTGGCGAGGGAAGAGCAACTTTCAAATGCTCCTAGTAAGTTGATGTTATGAGGACAGAATGTCCTCTAGCTAGAATTTTGAGTTAACTTCAAGGGTATGTTGTGTGACTGGTCCAGTCAGAAGGTAACAGTTTGATCATTGTATGGCAGGGGAGTGTGAAGCTCCAAAGTGATCTGGAAGCAATAGGAAAATGTTAATGTATATTCTAATTGATAAATTGAAAGCCTATCAAAATATCAGTCCTGTAAAGCCAGTCCCTCAGTTTGTTTATTATTGATTCATATCAACAGGTAAGGAAGGTATTTGTGCATCATTTGGTAAACCTGATTGTTCTAAAATGTTGTGTCCAGTGGCTGACTTATGTCTTCAATTTTTCAAATTACAGCATTATCTGACATCTTGTTTTGACTTGTGTTAAATTAAATTTTGACTTCTCTGGTATAATTCTCTGGGGGAAAAAAGTGTTTTTCAGTGTTAGTCTTCCAATTAATATTATTATTGTCCTCTTGCTTGGCCTGGGCTCAAGGGAACTGTGGATAAGAAGCATTTTTTTTGGTTAACAGAGAAAGGGAAGATTTAGCAATAAATTTCCTGGAGTGAGTCTCTTATCCCAGACCATTCTGCTGTGGTCAGGAGTGTATGTGCAGTTCATTTCTGTGTTTATACTGGATGTTTGTCTTGTCTTTGTGGTTTATTCCCATCATTACAGGGGGAGTGGGCATGCACATGTGTCATGCTGTGGTGTAATTTATATAGTCATAGAGCTAAATGCTAGCTGGGATGTGTTCTCTCTGGGTTGTAGCAAATTTGTTAAATACTAATTACATGTTCACATTACCTGAGGATGTTAGGCAGTGTTTATTACACAGGATTTGAAGAAAGTTAGACCACCTCTTTAGCAGATGGCACTGTCTGCAGAGGTGGAATTGGAATTTGAGGCCCTGAGGCAGCTTTTGGCAGCAATGCAATTTCCAGGGATGGAGAGAATGTTTATCTTTATTTTCTCTCACCTTGCATTATAATGTTGATTCTGGTTTCTGTTAATCAGTTACTATCTGGTCCTTTGTTTTCAGCAGGGAGAGGGGGTGGGATGATGCAGGAGTACTGTGGAATGATTATTTAATGTGGTAACTGGTATGAAACTGATACTGAAAGGTTCAGGAAGCTCTGAATTTTGTTGTCCAAGAAGGTATGCAGTGTCAAGTTGATGTTTCCCAACACGTGATGTGCTAAATAATCTTTTATAAATCTACTCATTTATGGCAATACAGAAAAAAAATAATCCTTGCACAGAAGGGACATGACTAATTCGTACAAAGTATGAAATCTCATGTGCTTGTAGTTTACATAGATCTAGGTGGTGAGAGAGAAGTAGGATGTACAGTGTAACAGGGCATTTTTTGAAGTCCATAGGTTTCTCTGCTTGATACATGGCCTGTGTTCTTGGGCTTGAGAAGGGCACAGGGGAGTCTCTGAAACATCTAATATACTCCACTGTATTAATACATATACACTATATAGGCACAAAGAACATTGATATTCATATCACTGTAACTTTATTCCCATGTAGCCAGGAATTGCCCATTAAGAATCAGTTACATTCCAGTTGCACATGTGGTGGAGAGGCAGGTGGTTCTATGTTGTGACTGTCATCATGACTTTCAAGTTCTGCCTATGAGAGCTGAAGGAAATAACACGTATCTGTTTCATGAAAGATCATGTGTACTACTTTGTGGGTAGAGGCTTTTACTAATGCAATAAAGAGCAAAGAGCTAAGGAATGGAAAGGCCACAGGAGGATTGTGTTGGGGTTTTTGTTTTGTTTGGGGTTTTGTTGGTTTTTTGTTTTTTGTTGTTTTTTTGTTTGTGGTGTTTTTTAATATATGTCTATAGCAATGGCAGTGCTAAACTGTCTTGAATGCTGGGTAAGTGAAAGGTATTAAACTTCCACTTCACTGGGGGCTGGTGGAACAGAAAAAAGATTTTGCTGGGCCAAAGTTGATGGTGTGGCCTGAGCTGATCCAAGCTGTCTCCTTGTAAATCACATTCAGTAGTCCTGTTTTGTCCCAGTCATAGTCTTAATTCTCACTGTGTCCAGAGTGTAACAGTGACAGTTACAATGCATCAAGCTTCCAAGCATTAAAGAAATACTTGTCCATATAGTAAACCTTTTCCATTCACTCTTGTTCCTCCTTCTTTGTTCCCCTACTCCGTATGGCTTTTACTTGTCTTAGTTGTTCATTGTTTATACCAGCCTTAAAACCAAGTCTGATCATAATTGCATGTAAAAGGTCATGAATTTGAAATTAGTCTTGCCCTGTGTTTTTAAAGGCAATCTAAATAAACATGGAGATTACAAGACAGGAAGAATAGCTGACCTATAAGGAATTATAATTTGGTGCCTGACTCATAGTGCACATACCACTTTGTCATTCAAAACACATTTTTACAGATCAGCAAACTTTTCTTGGTGTTTAGTCTGAGCCTTTCAGCCCAATGCAGGTCTCTGCTCCAGGTAGCATCTTCATGCGTTCAAATGTAGCATTGTTCTTAGCCAAGAAAAGTGCCTAAATCTGTAGGTCTGTAAACTGAAGACTGACATCTGCAGCAGGAAGTACATAGATAAGCTCATCACAGTGGTGTAATATTTGGAAAATCTATTTTAAGTTATTCAGTATTGCAGCTGTCACTGTCACTTTGAGAAGTGCTTTTCTACCTTCACAGCATCAGACCTGAACTTCTGATCTGTTGTGTGTGAATACAGAAGCTAAGACAGTTTAGTTGAAGTGTTGGTAGGTTTTACTTGTGTTTTCATGAGCACATTTTGGTAAATGTTAATTCTGTACTGATTGCTAAGTAGATTTAATTTTTACTAGATGCATTATGCAGTGTAACTCATGAGTAGTCTCCTAGCATTTGTACTTTTTTTGAGCTTTAGTTTTCTCAAATGTCTGAGCAGCTTTCTTTATTGTTCTGTCTTGATACATTAAAAAGCCTCTTACTAAAAGCTAAAAAACAGTAATGTATTTTTTATTCTAACAAAAGGTGTAGTTTGGAGGAATAAGATATGGGAACTTTGATACCTTTTGACAGTGTGACAAATCTGCTCAGCATTATATGTTCCATTGTGCATTATACAAAGGAATAAAGTACCTAAAATACACACACCATGGAGTCTGCAAAAGTGCCCTTGTTTAGCAAACTAGTATTTAGTTATTACTATGATTTATCACGTGCTTTTTATGCACCTTATTTCTTTGCTGTAGCAGTGAAGTGGATAATACTAAAAGGGTTTTTTCTTGGTTTTTGAAATCAGTAATAAGCTTGGTAGTTTAAGGTGGTTCTCTGAAAGCTTCTTCAGTTTGAACTTTTTTAACTGAGCTGTTGTATATTAATATTTATGTGGCATACACATGTGACTTCTTAAAAGATGCTTTGGTTGCTTAGGTTATTCCAGAAAACTTCTTTTTAGCTGTCTGATGTGAGCTGTTGACTTGGAAATGAGCAAATTTACATAAATGTTGATATTTGGGTTACTTGATAAAGGTTTTGATTTGTTTGTGTCCCCTATAACCTGGATAGTGTATAATGTCCAATAGAAATACCAACTGAGCTCTATTACTATTTAAATCTTAGTAACTGCTTGAAATAATGAAACTCTTCTTTATGGAAGAGGTAGTTAAACATCAAGAAGGCAGTATTATTGGAAGGTACAGTTGTATTAGATTTGTTACAGACCCCATGTAAACTTCAGGGATCACTCACCAGTTTGTATTTTTTATTACTTTGTTTAATTTTCCTTTCCCCCCCAACAAAAATAAAGTTGCATATTCGCTGGACATCTCTCGAGCCTCTTTATTAACATTAGATTTGCATAGTGCACACTGGGCTGAAAAGTTCATAGAAGGAAATTGTCTGTCTGCTAAACAATGTAAAGACTGAATTAAACGTGGCTTGCACTCTCAGGTTCTGGTATCCTGTCGTCCAGTGACAAAACAGCTGTGGAAGTATGGCTGTGGTTTTTGTTCTTCCTGCCCTCTAGGAATTTGCATGGGCTCCTTTTTGAGATGGTCTTAGGTGAAGTGGAACTCCTGTAAAATCCACACTTGTCTTGCAGTTAGTTTCCAAAACTTTCTGAATTCTTTGAAGAGTTTGGTTACTAGGAAATGCCAAGCACTTAGGTTAGCCTTGTCAGCCAAGTGGGACATTGGTTTATTCAAAGTCCTTGGGTAGTTGCACAGTTTGGTGTTGGGAGATCTGACCTTCAAGCTCCAGGTGATGTTAAATTTTAGTCTTATTGTAGAATCTGAGAGAAGAGATAGTAGCTCCTAAGTACTGGCTGGCTTCAGGATCAGTTTTTTAACAATAGAAACCAAATCCTGCTTTGAATTAGACTTGGGTGGGGTGTGTCCAGAATTTTTGAGCGTGTGTAGATATTGGAAGCCATTGATCTCCACGGGTTGTTCAGTCTGGCATGGAAGGGAGTGTTTTTACCCTCCAGTAGACTAATACTGAAGAGATTGTGGCACTTAGTTTTATTCTCTTGCCTGATGTTTTTCTCTGCCTGATGTTTTTCTCTGCCTTGCCCATCTTGATTCTGTACTGGTGCCAGACTGATTAATGAATCCAGATTAAGATGTGCCTTAACTGCAAACAAAAAGAGGTTGGTTTAATGAGGATCGTTTGAAAACCTGATCTAAGGAACAACTTCTGTGAAGGAGCAGTAGATTTATTTTTTCCATAGTTAACACAGAAATCTTTGAGAGAAATGTAGTATGAAAAACTGCAAAAATTCAGTTGACTTTTTTTTAAACCCTGTTACCTACCTACATGTAAATTTATAGCTTACCTTGAACTACACCAAGTGTTATGTGTGGTATTCTACTATGATATATCAATGAATAGTTTGTGCCAAATCTGTTTTGGAACAAAATTGTGTGTGCATCTTCATATTATTTTCAGAAGAGTAGTGAGACAGGATGGAATCTTGTTTGTGTCAAAGTTGGACTACCAAGTCACTTTTTAGTTAAGTGACTGCCTTTTTTATCCTGTGCTTAGTACTCTTAACAGTAGCATCAAGTTCTTGTAAATAATGAAAGGTGTACACTTGGCTTCAGCATTTTTACATCCAAAATTATTTTAGTTGTTATGCAGCATTGCTGATGCACAGTAATGTTTAAGCAAGGAGGAAGATAATGCTACATCTATCTTTTTAACTTGGAAACTTGGTAACAAATTTATTATTAGGCAACTGCTGAAATCATCTTGTAGTTCCACTTCAATTTTCCCATTAGAGGGGAAAATAAACTTTTCTCCCAAAATGCTCTCTCAAATGGCTTTATAGCTGACACCTCTGCTAAGGAAAGGCTGACTTCTAAGGGCTGTTCTCATTCTCCTGTTAAACGGTATCCTGGAAGCTGTATTCTTGTAAACTGTGTCAAATCTTACTTCATTTTGTGTTAGTCTGATTTCATGATGGAGGTCATGCCCTGGACTACTTAAATAATCTATAAAGAGCATCTTGATGTGTTGTTTAGAAGCCTTTATTGAGGGAACGGTGTTATTTAGTTCTGAAACTATACTCTATGTAATATAGATCACTGAAATAGTACTGATGCATTGCAGTCTCATCACAACACAGCTGGAATAGCAGACTGTGGTGAGGAAGGGAGACTGCAACAGCTTTGCTGTAAAGTCTGGAATCTTGTGAAACGTGGCTGTGTAGCAAGTCACATGAGATGGGCTGAGCTGCTTTAATTGTGTGTGTTGGTACTGAAAAGAGGCAGTTCCAGTGTTTCCCGCATCTTTCCATGGTCTTTACGTGTCTGTTAACTGATTTAGGCACACCAGGAGACTTGCCTGAGTGTAATTGTTCTTCATGGGTAACAGCATAGGTTGAGGAGTTTGCTGAGAACCAAGTGTTACTAGTGCCAGGGAGATGGCATAGCTTTTTCTGATTGCATTGATCTGTTAGTAATCAATGAAACAAAGTATTTCAAACCTTCACTGAGTCCTGTGGTTCTGAATGCTTGTAGTGCAGAAGTTGACTGGGCAACAGTTGAGTCACTTCAGTCTTTAGGTAGTCTGAATGGGACCTGTGGAATGGGTCTGGATGGGACCTGGGGAAGATGGAAGTGTTAAATTCTGTTTGTGAATTACACTGTATAGTTAATTTACATGTTAAATAGTTTTACTGTTTCCCAGGATTCCTAGGTTGTGTATGTTACCCTCTCCAGCATGTCTTGAGCTAATCTCATTCATTTCTTCATATCTCTGCCTGTTTTCCACAGTAACTGAAAATAGAAAACCAATTTCAGTCTTCTTGTAACAGGATAGCAAATCACTCTCAATTTCTTCTAGGCTTGTGATGATCTCATACTAATTTAACCCATACTAATGGGTTAAATGCTTTGTGTGTCCTCCACTTACCTGCCACCATTAACTGAACAGGCACAGCACGGGATGATTCCCTGAAGCTGTAAATTATGTCCTGCTTCAGTCCACTAATATGGAAACAAGTTTTTTTTTTTCAAGGAAAGGGCATACTCTTTGCATACTCTTAAATGTCCAAGTTGAACATGAGGAAGGCAGTTGACTAGGTGTGGCTGACCTCATTTTCAACCAGTGTTCCAAATAAAAAGACTAATAATTAGCAAAGTTTCTTGATAGTCTGTTAATTACAAAAACATGTATTTCTAGAAGTAAATTCGATCACATTTTCACTGAACAATTGCTATTTAATTCTATGCAGCTATTTTAAGTTGGCATTCATAGCAGAGATCTAATTATTACCGTAATTACAGTGGAATCCTTCTTAATTGAGTACTCATGAGACAGTTGATTAAAAGAAGAGATCTCCATAGTTTTTCTCCATGTTTAGAATATGAAGAGAGAGATTTAGACAATTTTCTGTACTGCACAGAACAATTTGGGGCATTGACAGATCTTGGCAGCCTCAGAAGGGAAGACCAAAGCCATGTGGTTTGGGTAAATCTTCAGGTGTCTTAAATTGATGTGAGATGATGTTTATCCTGTGTGTACATACACCAATAGTCACAACAGCAAGCTGGCTTAAACTTGCTTGTGGGCCAGACTGGACTGGTGATCTGATCAGTCTGATCAGACTGTGCTGATCAGATGCTGATGATCTTGATCTTTCTCAAGACTCATCACAGGGGCAGAGCAAAGAATGACATGCTGCTTTGCTGACCCACCACTTCTGTTTTGATCACATGTGCTTGTAGTGACCCAATTTAAACTATTGCTAACACATTATATGATTTTCATGCACTTGAGGTCAAGAGGGTAGGAGCTTCATCATTCTTACCAACGTAACTGTTACCTTGCCATTAGCAAAGGTCAGGTCTATAAGCTGGTATTCAGGAATTAGGCTTTGCTGTCTTGGAACCAAGGATCAGTATAACCTGGGGACTGATCTTTTGCCAGAATACCTCTTAAAGATTTCTGTGATTTGCAAGGCAGGATCAAATTGCTCTCATCAGTATGACTTCCATCAGGTCTGGAGCACTTCAGCAGCAGTTGTTTGGAAACAAATGCTGTAACAAAATTGTTAGGATGTCTTCACTGTTTTTCAAATACTAACATGTCACTGGATATGCCTGTGACGAAGTAAGAGGAAGTGTGGGGTGTGTTTCTGTAATAAGCTGTGAAGTCTGAGCATGTTTGCTTTCAGTCAAAATAGAAGCCACTAGGGTCACTTGCTGCCCTAAAGCTAAGAAAAAGCAAAGGAAATCTGTTGTATCTCTGAACAGTTTAAAACTTATCTAAGATGGTGGTCTGTGCCTGGATGTGTGTTCTTTACCTTTGATTGCAGCATCACTTGTGCTTGCCTGTCCCTGTGTGAGCCCTTTCTATTACAGTGGCAAGTGACTACTCTCCCACCTTCCAAGAGTCTTACAGAAACCTTTCTGCAGCTGAGCTGCCTCTAGGGAAGGGGAAGGAGTATTATAAGTGATGGGTGGCATTAAAAAAACAAAACAACTTTTTTTTTTTTTAAATGTAATTCTCTGCGATCATTCTCCATGATCCTCCTGATCTTGGGTACAAGTTGTCTAATATGTAAGCTGCAGGGTGTATTAAAATTTGCTGACAGGAGGAACAGGTGATAAAATGAACCAGTGTAGTTGTTTTATTCCATTCTGTCTCTGTAATGCACAGACTTACTGGATTGAATCTATGGACAAATTGCCTTTAGAGTGGATTCTGAAAGAGGCCACCTTTCCTGGTCATGCAGATGACTGATAGCCTCATATGGCTGAGAGGTATCTCAGCTCACTGGGCTAAGGAAGGGGGAGGTTGGGGAGTGATTTGCATGCAGTAGGTCAGGGAAGTGCTCCAGTAGTCTCTACTGTATGTTTATGGGGTGGGGTTAGTTTGAATGGTCTTGATGTGCAGCTAGGTCTCCTAGCAACTTTTCTGTGTTATCCTTCAACACCCTTCCACCAGTAAAAGCTGCTAACATAAGATTTAGGTGTAGGAAGAACGTTGTCCAGTGAATTTAGCAGCCAAAAAAATCTTTAACTAGTATCCTGGAATCAGGTTGTTCTTGCACCACTTTTTTAACCCCTGGATGACTTACATAAAATCTTCTGATTGTTGTTTTTTGCAGATCCTAATGTTTTCTTAAATTATCTTAAATACACAATTTTTTTGGAGTCTTCTAGTGTGTTCAGGGTTTGGTTTTTTTTAAAGAATTTTGGATTACAAGTTGCTAGACAGTAAAATGTGTATGAAAACGACAGGTCTTTCTCTTTATACTTGTATGTCTGTGATTCTGTGACTTGTTTTTGTGCAGCTGTTGTGAACCTAATGCTTCTTGACAGCTATCTGCAGTTGAAAGTGCTATCCTTTTAAACTCTTGTCAGTTAAACA
Organism: Heliangelus exortis; assembly: GCF_036169615.1. Lineage (NCBI taxonomy): Eukaryota > Metazoa > Chordata > Aves > Apodiformes > Trochilidae > Heliangelus > Heliangelus exortis. The sequence continues at coordinate 15,191,671 of NC_092423.1, forward strand.
TTATAATGTGAGCTGTGAGTAATTTTGGAGGCACTTTTGTCAGGCAAAATATGAATGGAAGAGGATTCTCCCCAGTTATGTTGATGTAAATAAGGAGGTCCACGGAGACTAGTAAATGGGCAGTGGTTTGCTGTGGCTCCAAGTAGTGACAGAATCAATTATAGTATCTTTTAAAATAGTTTTTGTGTTTCAGAGGCAAAGATGTGCACAGACACGAACTCACTCCCGTGTTCTTTTTCCAAGTATCAATATTTTTTTTTAAATCCCTCTTTCTGGTTGTTGTGTGTGGCTTCCTCCACTACCCCATCCTTGGCTTCCCAAACAAAGAGAACACTCTCCTCCTTAGGTAGGCTTTAAGAATTTGAAGGCTTTCTGCTCAGCTTTATGCACTGGTCTTCAGAGTTGGCTGTTTTGGTCATTTCCATAAGCAAATGTGCCTTAAGTGATTTGTTTCTTTTGAGAGCCCTGGAATAATTTCCAGAAATTATTTGAAGAAACATGCAGTAAAATTACAAAGCAGGGAATTGTTTAATCCTTAAGAAGATGCACTCATTGGTGAGTAGCATTTTTCTGACTGACTACCTAAAATGACAACATGTGTTCTATTGGCTGTCCCTTTGGTTTGTTCAACCCTTAATGACAGTTATATCACTTAAGTCTTAGTGCCTTAGGTTGTGGTTATTTAATTTGAATATAGTCTACAAGGTGTGTTGCAAAGTAAGTATTTCCACAAAGGCATCTTTGTGCTCTGTCAGTGCCAGTTTCCTTTGAGAAACTGTAACCAACTTGGAGACAAGAGTCCTGTGTCCAGAAACTTACCAAGTATTACCAAATGTGAAAGAAAGCAAGTACTGCTTGCTTTCAGTTGCTAGGCTTCTGCTGCTTTCAGCTTGCAGACAAGAGTGGCTGCTTGTAGTTAGGTTGAACCACAATTACAGTATCCTATTTTTTATTCAGATTATTGTAATTCCCCTTTTTTAGTGTAGTGTGCCAGAAGTGCAACAAGTACTAAATTTGTTTGGAAGAATTACACATGTCTTGCATTATCATTTGAGAGAGGTCTTTTTTCCTCCAAAGGCAGAGTTGAACCGAAGTTCCAGTTCTTCAGGCTGCAGTGAGATCTGCTTTGTTGTGTTCCTGCATTCCCTAGTGCCCATGGTGGTGCCAGCTTGCTCTGGATTGTCTTTTCACTCTTTGATATTTTGGAGTGTGCATGGATATTAAGAGTAGATAGATACAAGGGCAAACATGTTATCTTAAAATGAATAGAAAGGAAGACTACAGAATAAAGAATGGAGATGCAGTTTCCCTTACAGAATTGCAGAAGTACCTCATGCCTTGCCTGTATTGTGCGTAGTGAGAAGGAAGGTTGCTGTTTTGGTAGGCTTTTCTGATCATCTAATCAGAGGAAAAATTCTAAAGGAGGAAGGTGGTTGTTGAGGTTATGTTTGTTGAAATAACTAGCAGGGTAACCTGATAAGTGCTGGAATTTTAACTGTCCAGGTACCAATCCCACTATATTCCTGTCCAGAAAAGTAAGGTGTAATTTCATGTCACTGACTGAGTGTTGTGAAAAGCAACAAAGCTGTTCTTTCCCTCATAACAGTGGTCCTGCAGCATCCCTATAGCTCTGCTATTGTCTGACCATGTGATGAGCCTGTGTAGGAAACTAACCTGTTGGAAAATCAACTTGAGGGGTGCAGAGCAAGCAGATTTTTAGGTTTTGGATGAACTCTGAATGGCTTTAAATACAACTTTGGATGAACATTAGTACAGGGTGGAAGTAATGAAGCAAGGGGCAGAAGACTTCACCTTGTGGTAGCTGATCATCAGATGAGATTCCTTCTACTATGACAAGCTGCAGCCTTTTAAGCTTGACTAATCCACCTAGGATTCCTGTTAGGAATTTAAAGAAACAATCTGAAGTAGTTTCACAGCTATTTGAGAACTTCTGAAGGGAAACAAGGCTCCAGAGGGGAAAAGGGAAAAACAGCACTGCAACCATGATGTTGAAAACACAACATAAAAGCAACAGAAAAAAAGGTCAAACAGAAAATACCAAACCAAAACCCCATAACAGCCTATTGAAAAAGTAGGAGCTAGAGTCACAAACAAACTATCTTACCAGCAGTTCCTGGAGAAATACAGATAATGTAAATTATTTCTCCCCACTAATCACCTGGAAGATGCTAGTCTCTTTGTGAAGAACTACTATGAATTTTCAAGAACAAGCCCCGGTTATTTAAGTCTGGCTACTTTTTGTGTCAGGGCAAGAGACCTAGTGGATAGTTGCATCTTGAAATTTAAAAAAAAGAGGCTTTTTGATACTGCTTTGGTATGCAATGAACAGAATAGTATTATAGAAACTGTTGTATAGTCGAAATATATCTTGACTGCACTATATGTGGACGTGGATGAACAGTTTAAGTTAAAAGATGTTAAATTTCTGAAGAGATCTGGCTTTAAGTGATCGCTGGTGTTTTCAGGAATGACTTGTACCACAGCACCAACATATTGTATCAAGAGAACATAAAGGGCAGCCAGGATGTTTGAGTAGGATTTGGAATTAAAACTCATTCTGACAAACTGAGGAAACAACTGCATTTTTAATCAGAAGGCTATAGTTTCAGATGAATGTCATGGATTAGCCTCAGCTAGCAACAACGGCCCACACAGCTGCTTGCTCACTCACCCCTGGTGGGTTGGAGGGGAGAATCAGCAGAGTAAAAGTGAGAAAAATCATTGTCTGAGATAAAAACAACTTTATAATTAAAGCAAAGCAAAAGCCGTGCATGCAAGCAAAGCACAATAAGGAATTCATTCTGTATGTCCCATCAGAAGGTGGGTGTTCAGCCATCCCCAGGAAAGCAGGATTCCATCATGTGTAACAGTTACTTGGGAAGACCATCACTCTGACCCTGCCTTCCTTCTTCTGCCTCAGCTTTTTATGCTGAGCATGATGTCAGAGGGCATGGGATATCCCTTTGGTCAGCGGGGGTCAGCATTCCCAGCTTGTGCACCCAAAGTCTACTTGCTGGTGAGTGGTGTGAGAAGCAGACAAGGCCTTGACTCTCTGTAAGCACTGCTCAGCAGTAATGAAAACATCCCTGTGTTATCAGCAGTGTTCTCAGCACAGATCCCAAACATAGCCCCATAGGGCTGCCATGGAGGAAATTGACTCTATCCCAGTCAAAGCCAGCATGGTGAGGTGTTGCATCTGGGTGGGTGTAATCAACTGTGCAGTCACAGTGAAGAGTGACTCCAGAATAGAACCTGTAAGCTGTTGGTATTTAATGTCCTTTCATGTTAAAAATGAGGGCTTCCAGCCTTACCAGTCATACATATTTATATGGGTTGTCAGGAGAAGGAGATGTGCTGAGCCACCATTTGAGTTGTTGCATCTAGGGAAAAAGTTGCTGTTCCTGGTTTCTGTCCAAGTAAATGAGAACTGAGGTTGCTATCTCCACTTACTTTGTTTTATTGTCAAGTGTCTCTTGTGAGTAATTGGAACAGATAGGAAGAGCAAATCAGTTTACCTGTTTCAGTGGAGGAACTTTTGTCCAGTTGCTTTCGTAGTATGTGGGTCTGTTAACATGCTCTGCTCAAGTACTAAGTATTACTGTAATCTGAATGAAAGTTGCAAAAGGTATGGTTTGTGTTTTTCTTTTTAAGAATGTTGTTAAGATCTCTTTTTAAATACTTCTTACTGAAGACTGTTAGAAAAGAGGTGTAGGCTATTGGTACTACCAAGCAGTGCCTATTTCCATATCAGAGATGGATCAGGGAAGTTGAAGTCTTGTTTTAGTGTCTAACCCCCTTTTCTGTCCTGAAAAAAAGGCATTTTTTTGTGTTTAAAAACACAGGTTGGGATAAATGTACCGGGAATCCATCATATGACTGTATAAATAGTGAGCCTTTGTTATTCAGAAGGCATTTGCTACTACTATGTATTTGACAGAGTCCTACTGTACTATATGGTAATGAAGCTTAATGCCCTGATACGCAACAGTTGCAGTTGTTGGTACAAAATTCAGAAGAATTATTACTGTTGACTGGCAGCAGTGCTTCACAAGAAGGTAGAAAAAATTATTTTGCATGATGCCCAAGAAATAATAGCCACCAGTCTTCTAGATGTCTGTGCCTAACAAATGTTGGAGGTTCAAAAATCAATCCAGTGAGTTTTACTCTAAACTGTAGGATTTTTTTAGTCACACAATTGGTCTCTTTGTGAAGAAATTTTGGAACAAGAGAGAGGCGTAAAAAAATCTCTGCATCTTGTTTATAGACAGGCTAAAGTTCTGTGAAGCCTTGGAGCACAATTATAACTTGAAACAGGTTTTAACTGCAGTTTACAATAAAGCCTGTGTTACAATTTTCTTTAGTTCTTACATGTAAACAGATTATGTTAATTGTCTTTATTGTACTGAAGTGGGTGTAAATTGAAGTCAGAAAAGATGTAGTAAGATAATGTGAACAAAAATGATAATCTCTGCCATCCTTTCACTGTAGTTCCTGTTTCAGGTATTTCAGTAATCTTGTTTACATCATCTTGATGATAGCTGTATTTTCATAACTGGTGCAGAACTGGTTTACTGAGCACCTTGGAAGGAGCAGTATAGAAATGTAAGGAACTAGCTTTCTAAGATAAAAAAAGTTGCAGATTTCTCAGTTAATTGTTCTTTCCATTATGATTTATAGTTTAATAATAAACTTTATTTGTAGAGCAAAAAGGAGGATAATGGAAAGCATTGCAATAAACAAGAAGGTCTACCTGAGTAAAAATAGGTGTTTCTGTTCTTAATAGGAGAACAGGCTTGTTTTCTGACATCACTGGCAACAAATGCCCTTAGTAAATAGAGTAGGACCAGAGGGACTGTGTTTCTGCAGCTGCTTGTTATGATCTGTATGTCTAATCAATCATAAGTGTCTCTCCAGCAGTATGTAAAGATGGATTTATGTAGCTTGGTGTGCCAATAACATGCAACTTCACTTCCAAGTTTAGTAACTAGTGTTGTTTGTGTAAGAGGGAGAGCTCCACCTACTGGAAAGACCGTACACTTAATAGAGTGCTTTTTAAGTCAGGTGTGCAATACTGATTTCTTAGGTCTGGTCTCAGGGATTTGGAATGAGAGCATTGGCAACTAAGTAGACTTGTTTCAGCTTTAAAAATTCTGAGCTCTGAAAATATTTTCTCAGCTTTTCATCTTTGTTTTTTTTATAGGAACATCATCTCCAACGGGCTATCTCAGCACAACAGGTATATGGAGAGAAGAGGGATAACATGGTTATACCAGTTCCAGAAGCAGAAAGTAATATTGCATACTATGAATCCATCTATCCTGGAGAATTTAAAATGCCAAAGCAGCTGATTCACATACAGCGTAAGTAAAGTAACTTATTCATTGAAGTCTACACCAGGAACTTTATTTTTGATAGTAGTTAAGAGATTACTCTTAAATTTCTATTGAGCTTTCATCAAGAATAATGTATGAAAATTAACTTTTTTTCAACATGTAAAAGATTGCTTGCCTCTTACTGAAGAGGTATATTTAGTTCTTGATTAGGAAGTAGATAGGTGTCCTTGACACTGTCTCTGTTAATACTTGAGATTTGGCAGTTTCAAAGGCCTGTTTTTGCCATCTGTAACACTTGGTAGTTACTCCTTGTGGGGGAATTTTGGTTTTTTAGCAAGGACAAAAGACACAAATCTAATTGAAGAAGACAATATATACTGTGTATCTAAGAAACAGAGTAACTGTCCCCTGAAACTTAATCAGGATAAAATGACAATAGGCTGGATTGAACAGCCAAGCAGAAATAGCAGTAGAATTTGCCTGTGCCTGGATGGAAGTATTCTACATCTAAAAGTAGGTGGCTAGCTTGCTTGAACACTGCCAGGCTTTCATTGGTTAACAAAAGCATTATCAAATAAGTATCAAGTTTTATTCCTGATTTTTAGTAGTTTCATTGTTTTCAAGAAAAAGGTAGATATAACTTCTAAGTAGTATTTCAACAGTGAAACAGGTTATTTTGTTTGTCTTTAGAAGAATCAGAATCTCCAGACACTGCTACTGGAACAAAATATTTGTGTAGTAAAATTAACTTTAACTTTCACTGTATCCTTCAGCTTTTAGTTTGGATGCTGAGCAGCCGGATTATGACTTGGATTCAGAAGATGAGATCTTTGTGAATAAGTTGAAGAAAAGAATGGACATCTCTCCTTTGCAATTTGAAGAGATGATAGACAGACTAGAAAAGGGCAGCGGTCAGCAGGTACAATGGTACTTTGCATAAAGAGTTTGAAACTTATACTTTATACATTGCTATATGAAAGTGACACGCTGGGTTTTACATTTAGCCAGTCAGCCTGCAAGAGGCCAAGCTGTTGCTGAAGGAAGATGATGAATTGATCAGAGAAGTGTATGAGTACTGGATTAAAAAGAGGAAAAACTGTCGAGGTCCCTCTCTTATCCCATCAGTGAAACAAGAGAAGCGAGATGGTTCCAGCACAAATGACCCCTATGTTGCTTTTAGAAGACGAACAGAAAAGATGCAGACACGAAAAGTAAGTAGATCAGCACTTCACTCCAATTTCTCTCTTCATTCTTTCCCTCTTACAAAGTAGCTTATATAAAGAAACATTCCTGCTGTGTAATATAAACCAGTAAAAGTTGGAGTGTTCTCTTGTTTTCATTTGCAAGGGTAAAAACTTAAAAGAAATTATTTTAGGACAGCTATTGAATGAAAGTTTGTGTTAGTTTAGAAGTCTACTTCTACATGTACTTAATGTGGTCAGCTGTAGCTCGTTGATAATATGCTCGTGCTTATCTTTTTATTAGCAGGTGATTTTTTTCAAATATATACTTAAGTATTTAGAACTTTAATTTGAAGTTAAGGTTAATTTGAAATAAGGCTACTTAATTTGAATGATGTGGAGAAATATTATGCACTGTGTATCTACAGAATCGAAAAAATGATGAAGCATCTTACGAGAAGATGCTTAAGCTGCGTAGAGATCTGAGTCGAGCAGTAACCATCCTGGAGATGATCAAGAGGAGGGAAAAAAGCAAGAGAGAATTGCTGCATTTAACACTGGAAATTATGGAAAAGAGGTAATGTTTACTGAAAATTTGCTGCACAAGACTTTAGGAACTCCTTTGTATTCAGATTCCCACAAATACTTCAGAACAGGAGAGATTTTTTTTAAAGTAAGTATTTAGAGTTTCATGTTTAGGAGACCTTATTTCACGTATGACTGTGAGCAAAATAAAACATTAAGAAGTCCCTTACTGTGGGAAAGTGACCCATCATCCTAATCTACATTGTTTTGTTATGTGTGTGTGTATTCAAATTATGGATATATCCTATATTTTACACAGGAGGAGAAATTGTAGTTTGGGGTAAATTCACTTAGAAATTTGTGTCAAAGGTGTAGATTAAGGAAAACCTATCTGGTTTTATGGCCATTTCCAGTCATTACCATTCTTCTTTTTCTTCATCATTGCTCTTCTTTTTTGGCAAAGCTTGATCTAATAGCCTCCTGAGGAAAAAAATAAGCATTTTGTGTGGTATCATGTTATGTGAATCATCTCTGACTAGTAGTGCTTCTTTTGACATTCTCTTTATCAGCTGTTCTGAAGACCAAATGCTCTGCTCTGTCATGTGTCACTTTCCCAGTCAACTGAGAATCCCACTTGAAGCGTGGAGTTTTCTTTAGGTTGATAATTAGAATCTGAATAGCGTTCTCTGGTTTAAGCATCAGTGTTTGAAAACAAATGTTTTGAGACAATATTTTTTAACTCTAAAACTGACCTTTTCATCAGGCTTCTTAGACAAGTTAAATGTGTGCGTGGGAGTACTTTTTTCAAGCACCTGGCCATTTTGAGTAGAAATAGAGAGGCAAGAAATAGAAAAGATTTGTAAATGTTCCAGTAAGTAAAACAAATACTACTTCTAATTCCAGGTATAATTTGGGTGACTACAGTGGAGAGATCGTGTCTGAGGTTATGGCACAGCGGCAGCCAATTAAACCTACCTATGCTATTCCCATCATTCCTGTGACTAACAGCAGTCCCTTCAAACACCAAGAAGCTATGGAACTGAAAGAATTTAAAGTTAAAGTGAGTTATGTCAGAAACCAAGTTACTAGTTCATGCAAGATACAGCATTTTAGGATGGAAGGAGGGGGAAAACTGTTTGAAAGTGGAAACAGACTAGAAAAGCTACAATTGGAATACAGTATTTTATTCTATTGGAGTTAGGAAGATAACATGCAGGCTACTGGCATTCCTCAAGACAGAAATAAAGGAAGTATAGATAAAATACAGACAAAAGGACACAATTTTATTCTTATTTGCTGTTTATATCTGTCTGGTTTTTTACTTAAGTAAAGTATCAAACAGTGGTATTTGATACAGACAGTTAGCCAGCACTTTCTTTCCTGGAGGCTTTAATTTTGTGTCATACAAAGCATAGCTACAGTGCCAACATCTGAACATATTTAAGTAGGTCAGGTAACACAGGAGAAATGCTGAGGTATAATTTGAATTTTAAACAAAAACTTGTTAAAACTGAAGAAAATAAAAAAATATGTTTTGAATCTGACACGGTGGCTTGAATGAGTGAACACTGCTTTTGATAAGCAGAGCATTGTAACTGAAATTTCTAGAGCGTACTTACCTGTTAGTGTTATTAGTTCAGTGCAGTGTCTTGCAAGAGGTCTTGAAAGAGACCTGTGTCTTGGGAAATCCACTTAAAACTTGACTTTGCATAGCATGGGAAATAGGTTTTGTTTTTAGAACATTTTCTGAGGTGCTAGGTGTCTCTGAGAAGTTTAACTTATTTTTGCCTTTAAAGTATTTTTAGGTATGTAGTAATTCCGTAACACTGCATAAATGCCTATTAATTTTAAATGTTGTAAAATAAATAGTACTGTTCTCTTCATTCTGTTTTATCTGGCACACATTGTGCTTGATTTTACCTTGTCTGGTAAACTTCCCAGTGACTGGAAATGAAATACAGATTTTCTTGAAAAGAATGCATGTTTTGCTATAAAGATGGTGGAGAGATTAGCTTCTGTTTTAATCTAATTTACTTGCGTGTATTTTGACACTGGTTTGTTTGTTTTTTTTCTTGCAGCAAGATAAACCTGATGTTATTAGACCCAAAAGAAAGTATGAGAAGAAACCAAAAGTCTTACCTTCATCTGCTGCTGCTACTCCTCAACAGACAAGTCCTGCTGCACTGCCAGTCTTTAATGCTAAAGATCTGAATCAGTATGATTTCCCTAGCTCAGATGAAGAACCTCTTTCCCAGGTAGGACCTCTAAGAGTTCTATGCTGCACTTGGAGAAAAGGTAGAAGTTAAACTCAGGAATTTACTACTATCTCTCCTCATACACCTCTATCCTCTCTTTAAAGGTTTTGTCTGGTTCTTCAGAAGCTGAGGAAGAAAATGATCCTGACGGTCCTTTCGCCTTCCGGAGGAAAGCAGGCTGTCAGTATTATGCTGTAAGTGTAATTTCCTTATGTATCACAAGACAGAGCATCGTTGTGGGAAAATACTTTGTGTTTAACTGCTTAAAATTATTTTAAGCCTCATTTAGATCAACCGGGCAACTGGCCATGGAGTAGCCCTACGGAGGGAAGATTAGGAGATGTGCGTTACCGATACTGCTTAACCACCCTCACTGTACCCCAGAGGTGTGTTGGGTTTGCACGAAGGCGGGTCGGCCGTGGTGGAAGGTAAGTGGAACATAGTTGTTGTTTTCAAAAATAAATTAAACAAACAAAAAACTTTGCTCTTTGTCTTACTGGCTTTAAAAACTCAAACCCCTGAAAAATGGAGACATCACTGAGAATGACTTTATAAATATCTCAATTTGATATGTTTCTTTAGGTGGTTAATATCTCCACTTTAGTTTTGTGGTCCTAAAAGCCACTTTAATAGCATTTTTTTTTAAAAAATATTTTTGTTGCTGGTGCTTCCAAGTTTTGAGATGAAAATATACATGTATGTTCACTTGTGGTTGGTGGCTTGTATATGAATAACTTGCACAGCTGTCTTGAAATGGTAGTATTTAAAAATAGCAGACCCCACATTTTTCAGAAAATGTTTTTCTGAGTTTGGACCATATTTGGTGATTTGCCAATTGCGGAGGAGAATTTTGGGAGGAATACTTATATTTGATAATTTAAATTTCAAGCATAGTGAAAAATATCAAAGAATTAAGGACTCCAGACATTTGCTTCTAAACATTTTTATTGAAAACTGTTCATAAACTATTCAGTGCAAGTGCTATTTTTTCAGTAATGTGTGGTGTCTTTTAAGAAACACTGTACTCTGGTATTCTTTTTTTTAAAAGAACAGAATTTGGCTTTCATTAATGCTTAGCATCTCTTCACATATGAACAGCTCAGATTGGCTTATCAGCAAAATTGAAATGGGGAGCTGAAGATGGGGATTTTGAAAGGTGATTTGGAAGTTAATGTGATGTCCCCACTGCATTGGAATGGTTGTGTAGGTATCTGGGAGTAAGGCTCTTAAACTGAAGTTACTTGAGGAAGAGGAGGGCATTGAATTGCTTCTTTAGTTAGTTAAGCAGTTTTATTCCCTAGGTTTTTTTCTTTACACTGTGGAACTCTTCCAACTTCTTTTTTTCAAGAGTAAAAACTAGAATATATATGTGAAGAGAAACCTAAATGTACTACTTACAGTAAAATAATACATAGTCATGCATTGTGTCTGGGGGAGGTTGCCTCTTCTGCAATAGTTTTATGTAGTTTCTTCTATCCCTTTGTCCCCAAGCACACAGGGCAGACTGGTGACTTTCTTGGTGTTTCCTTGACACTGTGTAATTCTGCACTGTCTTCCTGTTTGTAGGGTGCTTCTAGACAGAGCGCATTCGGACTACGATAATACATTTCATCAGCTGGATTTGGAAATGCTTTCCTCATCACAACACTCTTCAATCAGTCAATTTGCCAATACCTCAGAAACAAATACCTCGGACAAATCTTTCTCAAAAGACCTCAGTCAGATACTGGTCAATATCAAATCATGTAGATGGCGGCATTTTAGGCCTCGGACACCATCCCTACATGACAGTGACAATGATGAACTCTCCTGTAGGAAATTATACAGGGGTGTAAATCGAACAGGCACAGCACAACCCGGGACCCAGACTTGCAGTACCTCTATACAAAGTAAAAGTAGCAGTGGTTCAGCACATTTTGGTATGTTTATTTTGACAAACTTGCTTCTAGATGTGTTAAATTTGGCTCAGAAAATTCAGAATGTCATTAGGTCATCCGTACTTTACACCATGGTTTATTTTGACAGTAACAACCCATTATCTTCTTTATTTCCTTATTTGCTACATAGAGTGTTTATGCGTATTTATTGTTAGCAGTAGTGTACTGCATCTCACATTTATCCAAATGCTACTTTGGTATGTAAATAGCCTTTAGGAATATGAATATTAAGAAACTAGTATTTTGTAGGGTTTATGTTGATTCTGAAGACATGGATTTTTAAAATTAAAAATTCGATGACTGAAATGTTTATACAAATGTTAATGCTCCAGGTTTTTTCTAGTATGAGGTGTGGTGGTGGTGATAAATATCTAGTTGAACTGTTTGCATTTAAAATCCTGGCATGTTACAAATTCTAACTTAGGCATACATGAAATCAAATGTGATTTCCCATCCAAAAAATACCCAGCCTACCCCCACTTCTGCATCTGCTCATGTTTGGCAAAACTCTTGCACTAGTCACCTCCACATCTTTTCAGCAAGTGACAAATTAGATCTTCTAGAACCTGAATTACAGAATTGAGGATCTGACTAAGATAACAACATAGTTGTTTTTTTAATTTGAGTACTGTTGGGAGCATCACTGTGTATTTGGTTCTTCATCCTGGAAGACTTGTATTTACATAGTTAAAATGTAATTTAAATAACTTTGATTTTGATCAGTCAGTATGTGAAAAGTCATCTTTTTTGTAGAAAGCAAAGTGACATAGTTTGTAGCACTTTTGTTGGGTTTTTTTGTTTTTTTTACAAAGAAGTAACTTTTAAAGTTCACCATTTTGTAAGGACTCTAAAGTCATGTTTTCCATGCCATTTTGAATTATGGCTTTGTAAATAAATTTGAAAACCTGAGTAATGTTAGAAGTAGGGTGGGGAGAGATGCATATATCTACAAGTCCCCAAATTGTGGGATGTTTTGGAGGTTTGCTCAAAGTGCCACTCTGGTATCATATCCTTCTAGTTTCCCATGTATGCACAAGCTGTTTGATTTCCCCCTGAAAATCCTTGCATTTTTAAAATTGGTGGGCAGCTTTGTTTCATGCTTTGTCTCCATGCTGTCCTGTAGCAGGTCCTTGCCCCCATTTTCCATGCTTTTCTCTTCACTGATTACTCTTGCTGGAAATGTGTTAAGGTTAAGACTGATGGTCCTTCTGGTGTGTGATCCAAGTATGACTTTTGGTGATTAAATTCTTCCCCTCCAGTGTTTCAAATCAGTAAACAAAGTCCAGAGCTGAACAAGAGCATCCTGTGTAGTGTCTAGTCTGAACTGATAAAAATGGGAGCTGGGTTACTGGTGTGATGTATGATGTATGATAAACAGATTATAAATACACTATAAAGTATTAACAGGCAATATCTAGACTTGAAAAACTGGCTGAGTTTAAAGCATGTCTATCTGTATAAACAGACCACACACAGAACCTTTTTTCCTTAAATAGATTATTAAGGTATTTATAGAAATAATTTCAGAATTAAATGCAATTGTTATTTATGGTGATGAATCTATATAAGATTTTAATTGTGTGGTGGTATTTTGAAGCCTGTGGGAAAGTAATACATACATATAAGTGCTGAGCATATTCCATTCACTTGTGCTTGGAATTCTGTGCAGATGGTTTCTCATCTGTGTAAAATATTTAAGGTAGTATTCCAAACTTTTCTAGAATTAAATGTGGAAGACTTTAGATTAATGCTTTTATTAGGGTTTGATGCATAAACAAAATCATAAAAAAAACCCAAACCCCACAACTATGTCTGAATTGATAGAGAATTTAAGTTAGCTACCACGGTCTTTGTGTAGTCAGTTATTATTAATATAGCCAGGTCAGTTTTACCTTGATTTTAAATAATCAGGGTACTTAAAGCCTTGGAGAGGTGTATGTGAGTTTGTGTTTGTGGTGTAACTGATTGCTTGTTCAGGTGTAGGTGTTTGAAAGGAACATGAAGTTTGGTTCTAGTGTTTTTTCAGTTTCTTAAAGGATCCTTTACACAGATTACAGGTGTGTTTGTATGTCTGAGATTGACTTCTTCAAAGGTGCATGCCAGTTGCAGCTGCTGAGTTACTTTGTTTTACTTTCTGTAGCAAATGCTGTGAAGAACATCAGGTACCTAATGTGCACTGAAGTTTTCTGACAGTCACTGGCAGGTTTACAACCCTTTAATGTCCCTGTTCCTTTTTATTAGCTCTCTTTAAAGCTGGGAATTTGCTGAGCGTGGATTTTTTTAGGTTTGTTTCCCTTTTAGGTTTTTAAGGTGACAGTTGGTCTTTTTACGAGAAAGCACTTAAAATACATCTCTACTTTAAAAAAATCCTTTTATCCTTTTGCTGCTACTGTAAATTGTGATCAGACCATGTTAGTTACTTTTTAAGATGCTCATCCTGAGATTCTGTAGTTATTGGCAGACATGGTCATGTTGCTGTATTTATTATGCACCATCAATTAAGTTTTATGTGTTCACATATCTAAGAAGTTCAGAGTAGAGTCCTGAGCTTTTTGCACTTCAAATGATCCAGTCAACATGCTGCTGACGTGGAAAAATTGCAAATGGAGGAAAAACCTCTATTTTTAAAGTCTGCTATACATGACTAGAACAGGCAGGAAGTTGAGATGGAATCTCAGGTCCTCATTGATCAGAGGACATGTTACAAAGGGTGTGCTGTGACATGCCATTCTCTGGCTACAGGAAGCATTGTTTTTTCATCCTGAATATCAGAGAGAGGTTTCCTCAAATAACCAGGCATTTAATAACATTTTGAAGTGCTATTAATCCAGAAAAAATTGAATTTTTTCTCGTTTTGGCTTCCGGAGAGCTCTACATAAAAGATCTGTGGAAGGTGAAGTTGTTGCATTGAGATTTTGTGTGTAAACTGAGAAGGGATGTCTTTTAAAAAAATAATCCCTTGAAAATTTGGGGCTGTGCTAGAATTGTTGTGTGCTGAAGGATAGACTTCGGCAGCAGGATCAAGTGGCCAAGAGAAGCAGCATCACTTTTGTAGAATGTGGTTCTTTTTCATCTTACTGAAGAAATCATATTTTTGTCCTCTTGCAAAAAGCTGATGTGAAGTATCTTCAAGCGTATGTTTCACAGAACACCATTTAAAAAAAAGCAGGCAAGAGTGTAAAAAGCACAGTTTTTGTGGAAGAATAACTTGTCCAGTAGAGAAGCTATTAACTCTGAACATAATGCATCAAAATTGCTTCAGAAAAGGAACCTGTACTGCTGACCAACTCATCAGGTTTCTGAATTATAATCTTTTGAGATGTAGCTTGTGTCCTAAGTCTTGAGTGTCCAGTAGGCATGACTACTCATCTGACAGATTTGTGTCCCAGGGATTTAGTCTTCCTTGTTAGACTAATTGATATATTTTGTCCTGGCAAATTCATATTTTTGGATGCTTGTATCCAGTAATCAGAAGTTCAGTTCATTTAAAGACTGCACAGCATGTATAATTCTGTTGTAGTCTTGTGTTCAGGAGACAATCCAAAGGTATTAACTTAGGCACTGCTGAAGGATTTGAGCATTGGTTCCCAGACTCCACAGTGAGACCACGCAATTGTCTTGCTCTCTGTTCTTTTCTGCCTTCCTCACCTGGGAGGGCTTTGAAAAGAAAGTCTACAAGCTGTCAGAACTAAGGAAGCTAGCAGTTAACTGGAGTCTTCTCACTAGATTTGTAGTTTATTCTTTGGAAAACAAATATTCTAGCAGAAGCCTTACTCAGAATTCTTAGACTTATGGTTTGGGTTTCTAGACCTTACTGGATATGAAAAACTGGAGTAATCCGGAATATAGCTTAAGAATCCAGAGTATCTTACCTTGCATTTTCTTGTGAACTGGAGATTTATGTGATGTGCTATTCAGAAACTTTTTCTGTGGGAATTCATAGAAATAATATTTTTCCCAGTAAGTAAACTTGGATGGGTTTTTTGTATCTCAATCTGTTTTTTAAAAGCAAATTTGTACACTTGGTCTGGCAGGATGGTAACCTATGCTTCCATTTCCAAACGTGTTTTTGGCATTTCCATCTCCAACTCTGTAATGTTGATTGATGGATCTCTATAATTTTTTTTTTTTTTGTATTCTCACTGAGGATATCTGACAGCTATCATCAGGTATCCCTTCCCTGGAAAGAGGCAGGAAGAAGCTTCTCGGTCACTGTGACAGTTCCTTACATGAGAGTAGACTTGTACCTTTCCAATGCTATCACTGACTGGTTTTAGATCTTTTTATTTAACCCCTGGATATGTAATAGCTTAAACATTGCTGTCTGGTTTACTGTTTTCCCTTTTCCAAATGCTTATTTTTCACGTTGCAGGATAAACTTGGTCGTGAAAAATAGTTATTTGTAACGGCCATTTTCAGCTATCATTGGAACTTAAAGGTCTTGGCCCATCTGTGACTCCAGATGTTGCTATTCTAGTGAAAGAAGCAGTGGCCTTGAAAGTAACAGGTTTATAGCCCACCCTAGGCTTATTTGAAGGAGGAAATATTAAAAGGAAAAGCCTCTTCAGCCTGGGAGATGTGACTGGGGATGGGGGAAGAGTCAACACTTGATAAAACATCTGAGCACTTCTGGAGACTTTGAGGCTGTAGTTATACTAGATTTTCTCATTCAGCTTCAGCCCAGTTGAGTAATACTTTGCTCCTCAGTGCCAAATCTTTTGACCTGTGTGAACTGTTACAGTTTGAATCCAGTGTAAGGATAGTCACATTTATAACTGCAGAATAAGTGTGTTCCCCATCTTGCCTGTGACATTTTGGTGGAAACTCCTACTAAGAATGATAGGCAGACAAATATAAAAGCATAGCAAACGTTTTCAGCTTTGTTCAGTGGCTAGTAAAAATAATCATAAATTATTTTTTATTTCTGTTTTACTTCCATTACCAAGCAGGGAGTGCATATATACAGCTTGTATCTGTATAATTTCCAAGTCTAGAGTTCCAGTGTTAGGAATCAAAACTTTAGTTTGTCTAGAATACAAGTTCTGTTAGTCTGAAATAGAAGGCTGTTACAGTAATGATGAAGGGCATAATGATTCATGTTCTCATAGTGTTTAATAATGCCATGTTTAAGTAAAATCAATCTTGAACTTCTTTTCAGAAAGTGAAACATCTTTGGGCCTGGTGCATCAAATACTAAATCACAATGATGGCTCTAAGTCTCTCCAATCTTCTGAATTCACTGGTGAGAACTTGCTGTACAGTCAAATCTTTAACCAGGCGATATAAACCAGATAACATCTCATAAGGCAGTGATAAAAATGTGATGTTCTGGATTACTCAGTATTGTGAATAATATTTGCTTTGCATGCACTTTGGCATTAGTAACCACTGACTGTTCTCTTACACAGCAGGGATGCGATGCGCTCATGTATTTGCTCTTAAAAAAACTTTGCAAATGATATATCATCTTCCTACACACTTTAGCAGTTCTCTAGTTCTGGATTGGAAGCTTTTGTTGTGTGATCCTTCTTCTGTTACCTGATCAAAACTGCCTTTTCAGTGGCCATCACCTCAGCTGGAAGGATCAGTGAATCTAGTGCTCTGTATGGATTCTAAGAGAGGTTTTTTGAACCCAATATAATCTTAATGCTTCAGTTTTCCTACTGAAACAACATTTCTTCTTATGAGAACAGATGTTGAATGTGATACTATGAAACAACTGCTTTTATAAGTTACTCTTTGTATAAATACCTAATTATTTAGATGTTTATTAGGACTTAAGTATTTGCTGACAGGTTTAATTAAGCTGTTTGAGTATTTCAGTGATTTTGTTTTTTAATTTCATGTAGAAGAAATATGCTTACCTGGATAGGTTGTGTTTATTCCATAAACACAGTTTCACTGGCAAATCTAGTGTGCATCTTTCATTAAATAAAATTTTAAAAAAGGCTAGTAGAGGGCCCAGGAGTTTACATATGCTTTTCTGCTTTCCAGGATATGCTGTTTGGTTTTTAGGAAACTGGTTGTTGTGGTCAGTTTAAGTCTGTATTTTTCAGCTTCAGAGCAGCAGAATAATAAATAGTGAGTTACTTCATAGTAAAACTTTAAGCAGTAGTCAGGAGGGAAGGCTGTGGTTGTTTACCATACAAATACCACTCTGTTCATATGGATCCCACATTTAGTCCCCCTTCTCCTGGGTTTCAGCCACTTCTGAGAATGATTTGTGTTTCCAGGGAAGGTAAAAGTAAGCTACAGCATTATAGGGCCAGTACACATTAAATGCTGTGGTAAAACTGGTTAGCATTGTAAAAATAGTTTAATTTTTCAGTATGAAACTGCTAAGAACTATGGATCTTTGGGAAGTCCATTGACAGCGTCACTGTTACTCTGATCCAGAAAATACCACTTATTAGAGTATCAGCATCCCACAGAGTTTGGTAGATACTAAAAAAATTACTCAAATTGAAAGATATTATTCAGTGACTTAGTTTGGGATAATCATGTATCAATTTTTTTCTCAAAGATTATAAGTATTTTGGTGTTAGTCATGTAAATGATTGTAAGAAAACATTCATAGTGTAGTTTGTTCTTAAAAAATGGAGGTATTGCAGAAGATTTGTGGCTGTCACTAAGCAGATACTAAGCAGTCATTTATTGTCAGTCTCTTTAATGTACCCTGTTTCTTTACTTGTATTCATAGTTGCAGTCTCATGAAGCTTTTTCCTTCTACCTTCCATTCCTTTTTGCAGCCTGTAGAAAACATTTCTCTTCCTTGCTGCCAAAGCATAGCACTAACACAGTTGCACGACAGGTGTGTGCATTTTCCCAAGCTGTTCAATGAAGGGTATAGTAACATAACGGGATGTACTGACTTAAAAACCTGAAGGTTGTCTCAGCTGAAATGTTACCACTTGATTCAGAATTCTACCAGAAACAATTCAGAAGCATTCATGTAGCAAAGTCTCTTCATAAAACTTGAGCTACCTATCTTCTGACAACCATCTTGAGGTGTGTGTAACTCCAGCTAGGGGTGTGCCTTAAAGATTCCTGATATTAAAAGTTAGGAAAGGAGATAAATTAACCTAATCTAAGAGTCAGGTGACTTGCATACATTACTGGAAGTGTCTCAGTATGTAGAAGTTTTGGGGGAAGGTGCAGTTGTTAGCTATGAAGATAGTTGATGTATTCTGTAGTTCATCGGTAGTGGTGGTTGAGATACTCCCACTTCCAGTCCTCACTGGATTCTGTGTGGTGAATAAAACTGTTTTGTCACTGTCTAGTTCAGTAAATTTTACAGTATTACAGTCATTACTGTATGACGGAACCATGACTGCTGTGGCCCTAGCATGCTGTTGGAGAAGAGTCCATGAACACCACACTCCTGTGGGGGGCTACTGAAGCAATAATCTGTTTTAAGATCTTGTGTGTTGTCTTTAACCAATGAATGTTGTTTTGTTCCTTTTCTTAACTTGAAACTGTTGTTCAGTTGTCTGTTGCATTACTAATTTTGTTAGTAAAAAAATCTTAAAGCCTGGAAGATGTACATTAATATCAGGAATATGTGACTTGTGTAACAGCACTATTCTGAGTTACCAGAAACATGATTTAAGTGTACAGGGAAGGCCTCTGCTTGCTTCTTGCCTGCTGGTTTTTGCTAGGCAGATAAAGAGCAGTGTATGACATAACAGTGTATGACATAAGAGAAAATTAAATTTCTTTTTGCTACTTCTACATTTATCATTTTTCTCTGGCACAGATTGAAGATTTTCAGCTGTGCACTTTCTTCTTTAGAATAAAAATTATAAGAGAGAACTTCTGGAATAAAGTTCTTAGGGACATAGTTACTGTTTTTCTCAGAGAAGTGGTGCTAAGAAGATATTAAACTTCGTGCCAGTGCAGCTGCACCTATGCTAACCTTGCAGGCAAGGAAAAAAGTATCTGCAGCCATATAGTTAACCCACTAGTAGCAGTTATGTTTTTATGATGTAGAATCTATTCTGTTTGAATTGCTTTTTAAAAAAAGATAGTTGAATTTAAACTACTTCTTTGAGAAGTTAAGGACTGTCTGCAAACATAGTGCACTTGTGATTTCACTCTGCTGTGATTTCCCCAGAAAGCCTTCCCCAGTTCCAGTCATGGTTGTGTGCCACAGAAAACAAATGTGTAGGGTTAAATAGGTGGAAGTATTTTTATGTAAAGTATGTACAAACATTTTTGTGCATCGAAATTAAAATTTTCAGACATAACTTATATTTCACAATCATTAGGCTTATTTCTTTAATTGAAGTGTAATATAGATCATACTTTGGGAGCAGGAGGGAATGAAACATACTGACAGTGACCAAAATACATAGTGGTTTTTAACAAAGAGGAGTAAAGTATGCTATCCTAGTTCATAGGTCTTCAAAAGAAATAATGAGTCATTTTTGTTTGCATAGTTCTTAGTAGTAGTCATGTTTTTAATAAAACCTCATTCTTCTTGAGCTTGGAGAGGAGAGGGAAAGCTGCTTTATGTAAATATGATCTGTAATCTCTTGGTTACATGAGCATATCTGGATGTGCTGTGGAATGGAAAAGGAATATCAACAATCAGATTATTTTGGGATGCTGTAGCTTGGAGCAGTCCTTTATAGGCAGTATTGTCTTTCTAAACTGGGTGCAACTGAAACTAATAATAGTTACAATGGTGGAAATTTTTATCTTAAATCAGTCAGAGGAGGTGGTACAACCTATCCTTTACTGCCTGTTTTCCTGTTTGTCAGTCTGGAAGTTGTCTTTATTTACATTACTTATACAACCTATTCCTAAGCAGTACATTACAATGTCATACTGTAAAATAAAATATCTTACTAGTACATGAATACATGGAGCCTTCAATATCATTGGCTCTATGCTGGCTAAACTTTACCAATTCTAAATTTTAGGGGTTTTGAAAATATTTAGTCACTAACTGATGAATATAAATGTCTATCAATACCAGAACAGTACATCTGTTTTTCTCCCTTGGCTACTGCTGCTCAGCTTTTCACATGCTAATCTTTGTGTGCTAGTGCTTTCTTGGTCTACCTTCTGTGTTTGATAGTTTTGAAAAGTAAAATCTAAAGGGCTTTTACTTCATATATAGAGTTAAATTGCAATAGACAACTCCTGAATATTTGGTCTATGAATTGTTGTTTGATTGTGGGGTTTTTTGGTTGTTTTGTGGTTTGTTGTTGTTTTTAAGTAAGGGCATTATGAATGGTGTAGCTACTAAGCTGTTGCCCTAGAAGTAGCTTTTAGTTTGTGAGATTTAACTGTAATATAAACAAGTGCTACAGTCCTAATTGCTGAAGAATTTTACTTAAAAAAAACAAAAGAAATCAGTAATTTGAATGTAACAGCTGAATAAAAACGTGTAACTTAAGTGCTCAGGTAGCAAAGTGCTGGAAATAAATTAGTGCTATTTCCAGTACAAATCAGAAGGATTTCGAACAACGTTTTAGCAAAAAAAAAAAAAAAAACAACAAAAGGGGAAAACAAAAAATCACAAATACACTGGGAACCTATTCAGTCAGCAGTATTTGTTCTGATTCCTTCCAAATATTGATTATTTTTTTGTTGAGCCATTCGTATTGTCTTGTTACTCAAGTTTATGCATAAGGTACAATTGCTTCTCAGGATCCTGTTGTATCCAGTAACAGGTGATGTTTATAGTTCTGATAGATGCCAGTTCTCTTCAGGCAAGCAAGCCTGAAGGAGTAGATTAAGAAAATTTTTTCTTAAATTACAGTTTGTGAAGAGGATTCAAATGTGATTGTAATTTGTTGTCAAACAGTAGCAAACTTCGCAAAAAGTGTGGTTTTTTGTTTGGTTGGTTTTTTTTTTCCCACTTAACTCTAGATATATGAATACGGTTTACCACACCGACTTGAGAGCAATAATTGAAGGAAAAAATCTTGAAGGAGTATCCTAGACTGGGTTCAGATTCCAGCTTTGATTCAGTTTTGAAATGAAACCTGAGATTTCCTTGCCTTTTGGGAATGTAAATTAGAAACAAAACAAACATAACATTTTACAAAGTTAATCAATGAAGTAATGACTCCCACCTCTGCACCATTGGGCACCCCTCATGTGAATCTGTACAAATAATGTTGCATTTATTAATTTTATACATGTAGACTAAATGGATAAAATTCTAGTTTACCTGTGGTGCACTGACTGCTAGGTCACCTTTAAAAGATTTTGCAGGGAAGGCTGTAGTTCTGTCAGATTCTGTATTGATTTCTTTTCTTTGGTTTCTTTGTACATGTGTCATTTAAAAACAAAAATACAGTGCTGTGATATCCTGCACAGTTGTAAGCATACCAAACTTTATATTTTCTACCAAAGTTAGGTATAACTCTTAATTGTAAGAATGTACTACCTTCAGAATGTTACTTTGAGGTCTGAAAGCACACGTTTCCCAAGTTTTGCATATAAGCCTACTTGACTAATAATGCAGATACTGTATTTTCATTAAGTAAAAACAGTGATGCCATTTCTACTTGTTTTTCTTTTTAATCAGCTAATAGAGAGGTTTTGGTGGTTTTAAATCTGTTTTGGTTCCCTCCTCCCTCTCCCTTTTTGGTATCTTGAGCTAAATACAGCAGAGCAATTAAAGCCTATATACTAAAAAACAGCTTTAAAAGGGAAGGCTTCGTTTGATTGAAAAATTCTAGGAGAATGATAGCCTTTTTGCCATAAAGGTGTATTAAGGCTTGTTGGAACTTGCTGTGGTGTGTTTTATTTTATTTTCAGGATTATAAAATACATGTGTTTATATACACAACACCTACATATTTTGATATAGTATTTCTCGTTTTATATTTTGTTCAGCATTTACAGCCGAACAATACCAGCAACATCAACAGCAACTGGCACTAATGCAGAAACAGCAGCTTGCACAAATTCATCAGCAGCAAGCAAATAGTAATTCCTCTGCCAACACATCACAGGTGAGGGATTTGTCTGTGCTATGATTTATCCCTCATTGTTTCCCACCAGGGTTCATCTCTAATTGTCAACTGTTGCCATAGAACCTTGAAACTAACCAACAGGAAAGTGGCTTTCGCCTGAATCTACATCATAGCCATTCTGTAAAGTGTTTAGAAGGGACACTGCAGGTGAGTGTGGCAGGCATTGCCTCTGCTCCCTCTTAACAAAAAAAAGATGGGTCAGTCAATGAAATTTTCAGAGTCTGAGAAATATGAATTGCAGAGATCTCCAGCCATGTCATTATCCTCTTGATATCAGGGGATTTTTTTAGAATAGGATTTTTAGTTAATAGCTAAAGCAAACCTCTAAAAATGTCCTCTAATACAGATGTGAAAGTGTCTAAGATTCATAAACATGTAGTGATTACAGTGGTGACAGGCACAAAAAGGGTTCAGAAGTTGGTATTAATCTGAACCTCTTGAGTCTCTGAATTGCATTTGGCATTTCATGAAAACAAGTTGACCTGTGAAATAACGTTGTTCTGTAGGACTTTTGAAGTAAGTTTCATTCTATTTTAAATAGTTGTGGGGATTTTCTTCTCTGTTGTTACAATGGAGCTAAAAGTGCATGGAAAAAAGTCACAGTTTGGATTTTAACTGGATTTATCACGTTCTGAGAATTTGGTCTGAGAGAATGACTGGGCCACAGTTCTGACTCTACATGTATTGATTTTTGTTTTACTACTTTAAAATGGGGAGAGTACCAACTTTTGGAAGTCTCAATCACATATTTGCCACCGTTGGTCTTTCTAGGGTTTTGTTTCCAAGACACTGGATTCTGTTAGTGCGCAATTTGCTGCTTCAGCTTTGGTTACATCAGAACAACTGATGGGATTCAAAATGAAGGATGATGTGGTGCTTGGAATTGGGGTGAATGGCATTCTTCAAGCCTCAGGTATGCAGCTGTTTTGTCAGAATTTGATTGTGTCTTGATTTTTATAGTGGAGCTATGTCTGTCTCACGTTGAGTATTTTCTGAAAAGATTTTTTTCTTTTGCAGGAGTGTACAAGGGCTTACACCTCAGTAGTACTACACCTACAGCACTTGTCCATACAAGTTCATCATCAACAGCAGGTTCAGCCTTGTTACAGCCTTCAAGTATAACGCAGACTTCAAGTTCCCACAGTGCACTGAGTCACCAAGTAACTGCTGCCAATTCTGCAACAACTCAGGTTCTGATTGGGAACAACATTCGATTAACTGTACCCTCATCAGTTGCCACTGTAAACTCTATTACCACACTCAATGCACGACATATACCTAGGACTTTAAGTGCTGTTCCATCATCTGCCTTAAAGCTGGCTGCAGCAACAAATTGTCAGGTGCCCAAGGTTCCAGCTTCATCCTCTGTGGATGCAGTACCAAGGTAGGTTTTCTGTAGCTGCCTGTGTTTGCCAGTCTTTATTTTACTTGATAAATATATTTGTGGCAAATAAGAACTGACATATTAGATCAGGCTAACTTATATAAATGTTGTGTGTAATGATAGTAAAAAAAGGGATACCTGGGGAAGAATACAAGAATAGGCTTACAAACTGGTATTTTTGTTCTGGTGGCTAAGAGAATATCATGGAAAACTAAGCTGTGAGCTCAAAAGTGGAATTTACGATCTGTTAGTACTATCCTGTAAAAAAAATTCTTCACTGTTGAGTACAGTTTCTGGCTCTTACATTCTACATGCAGGCTGAGCTATTCCAAAATTGTGAGTGTGAGTCAGCCAGGATTAAATATAGGGTGGAGTTGGTCCAGCTGTGTTCAAAGATGTTTCTTTAACTTGAAC